>NW_023425344.1:162670921-162775921 GCF_014108415.1 Molossus molossus | reverse complement strand
AAAGTCACCTCTGTAACCGCAAAGAAAATGTGTGCGGAAAACCTGAGATACCTTTTCCTAATTCCCAGTGGTAGAGATGACTCTGAGATGTATGAATGGATTTTTTCCCCCATTCAACATATCAGGCACAGATCTGAATAAAGTTAATGTTCGCTTTTTGACACCCATATCAAACTGAAAACACCTCAATCAACTGTTGGATAGATTTGGCATAATTATTAATACACTTTGCAGGATGTAAAGAGTGAGGAATCAGTGCTCACATACCACATTTGAAATGAGCACAACTTATCAAGTAGCGTTCTGACATGTGTGACTCTTAGTATCATTTTGGAAGTGAAATAACCTGTCAGATTTTAAAATGTGTTAACAACTGGATGGTTAAATGGCAGGGACATGAAGAAAGGACATGGGCTTGGTTTGTGATTCCGTTCAGGAGTAGAGTCAGTGACTGCCAGCCTAGAAGTAATCACAACACAAGTTTCCCCCTAGGGGTTCTGAACAAAATTCTATAGTAGAATAAATAAACTACTACACAGTTAGATTATCTTAACTAGCATCTGCAATCTTCCTTACAATAGCCATTTATTGATGTCTTTCCAAATACATTAGAAGTGGCAGATGATTTATTTTGCCTTGAAAAGTACTTATAACCATTCACTCATTCAACAAATATTTAACTTTCTACTATGTGCCAGGCATTCTTTTCTAAGTACATTATCAAAGTCAAATAGTACAAAATGCCTAACATCCTTTTATTGAAGATGTCTTAACTTCAAATAGATTGAGGCAATTTATATAGAAGGTGAAGACAAAAAGTATCAACTTCTCTCAGACTTTCTACAATTCTGCATCCTGATTCGTTTGTGTCTGGTGCCGGACACATAGTAGGTGCTTTGATTACGATGTTTTGTTGGTTTCTCCGTATCCCATTCCCAGCTGAATTTTGGTGTGTGCAAAATTGTCCAACTGAAAGAAATCCTCTGCGCACTGCTATCTTTCATTTCTTCTGGTTTCATTGCCGTCTATAACAGTGATTTCTTTTAAGCAGCTAGAACACCTATTTTTTGTTTGATTTCAAAATGTGTTTTTCTTTTCCATTATATTGCTTATGGAAAAAAGTGGGAGGCCACTATGTGTGTGTGGGGGGGGAGTACAGTGGATGGGTGGTAATTGGAGTTGGCTCAGCATTTATTATATTTCAAATTCAAGTTTAAATGACGTGGGTGTGTGTGCCTGTGCACATGTGTGTTACAGAATAAATTGGAGTCACCCAGATAAGTTAGAGATTGTGGTTCTTCAAGAAAAAAATAATGGAATTGGTAGCAGTGAAACCTAGGCTGAATATGATTTCCCTTTTAAGAACAGAGTCAATCAACACGCATGTTGCTGAGCATGTATGGGTCTGAGCAGCGCTCTGGGTCCCACTGGAAGAGCTGGAGAAATAGTGAAGTATTTAAGAGATAAAAGTGTGATTGAAACTTCCTTCTGAAGGAATTCAGAACATGGGGTCTGGACTGCCATAGGATATTTACATCATAGCCCTTGTCAATTTCTTGCTTCTTGAGGAAGGTTTGAGAAAATTTTGACCATCCTTTTATGCTAAATTGGTGCTTTTGTATGTCCCTTTGAACACGAGAAAACTATATTTTTGTTTCATAATTACTTAAAAAAATTAATTAAATTTATTTTATTTTATTTTTTTTCTCAGAGAGAGGAAGGGAGAAAAAGATAGAAAAATTGATGTGAGAGAGATACATGGATCAGCTGCCTCCTACATGCCCCCCACTGGGGATCGAGCCTGAAACCCAGGTATGTGGCCTGACTGGGAATTGAACTGGAACTTCTTAGTCCATGGGACAACGCTCAATCCGATGAGCCGCACCGGCTGGGCTTGATTCAAGTTATTATATGCAGTTGATCTAAAGGGAAAAAGACCTGTATACATTCACTGAAGGGCAGAAAATAGTTCAATGCCAAATTGATCCCCTTGACTTCTACTGAAATTCTATCTATATATCTATGTTCATATTCATATCCATGTCCACCTATATGATCTCCCTATTGTCTACCTATCTCCTGAATTATTATAAAACATGTAACCCCCAACCAGCTGATGTGGCTCAGTGGTGTAGCGTCGACCTATGCACCAAGGGGTCGCTAGTTCGATTCCCGGTCAAGACACATGCCCAAGTTGTGGGCCTGATCCCCAATGGGGGGCATGCAGGAGGCAGCCAATTGATGTTCTCTCCCACCCTCTCCCTCTAAAGAGATGTTTCTATCTCTCTTTCCCTCCCCCTCTAAAATTAATAAAGGAAAAAAATTTAAATGTAAAAAATGTAACTCCCATCAAAATCAATACAATAAAAACATCCTCATAATGGCAGATTGTAATCATTTTTTGCAAAGTTAATTTAATTTAAAATTTCCCCCATATACCGTCTTTCATATCCACCTCCCTGCCCCCCACAATCACCACACTGAGATTGTATTTATTTAAGAACTGGTATACATACATAAATACACTTCCAAATGCAAAAAAGTAGTATTACTACTGAGATATTTGAAAATGCTAACCTATTTCTAGCATTTTAAATATTCTGAATATACTTAGAAATGAAGGGGAAAGCTCTTTAAACCTCTTGGAGAGAGGTGAGCATTTTCATTCAAAATGTGAGGATGAAATGAGAAGGTAAAGGCCCAGCAGGTGTGACTCAGTTGGTTCAGTGTCCTCTGGTGCACCAAGAGGTAGTCCCATGCACCAAGAGGTCACTGTTAGATTCCTGGTCAGGGCACATGCCTGGGTTGTGAGCTCAATCCCCAGTAGGGGGCGTGCAAGAGGCAGCTGATAAATGTTTGTATCTCTCCTTCTCTTTTCCTCTCTCTGAAATCAGTGAAAACATTTAAAAACAAAAACAAAACCAAAAACAAAAAAAAAACCCAAAAAGGCAAAGCCTGGCAGTAAACATACAAATAAATATCTTTGAAATTTCTTCCTCATCCGATTTCACAGTTCAAACTAGGGAAAGGAACGTTCTCATTACTAATATTCTTTTAAACTACTGGAGCCTATATGTGCATGTCATTTCTATGATTCAAAAGTCATATACATTTTATAAACCTTTTTATCTTTACCCAAGGAAGACCTATAGGAGCTCTGTTGTGTGAAGAAGGACCAGTCAGTATGTTAGATTTGAAATACACTTCCAATGTTTAACCTAATTCGTCCATATTTTACTTCCAATCGTGTTCCTCTTTCTAGTCTGAGTAAGAATGCTATTAAAACCTGGGAAGTGATAAATATATTTTTGAATATATTAAAACTGTGCTCCTCTTTCTAATGTAGTATTCGAAACCCCAGCGCTATTGAAATCAATTTGTTGACAATCAGTCCTGGACAATTTTGTTCTTTATTTCCAAATTGCAAACATATTTCTGCTCTCAGATGGAGTACTGCCAAGGTGCCACGTACTCTTTCATCCTCATGAAATTAAAAAAAAAAAAAAAGTTTTCATAACTTAGTTGTTTAAAGGTCCTGTATAAACTTGGGCTTTTGGATATCTGGGGGTCAGGGAAGTTCACTTGCTCTACTGGCTTCTCATTTAGCTATCCTGGTATGGCCTAAATTCCTCAGAGTTTCTAAAGCTACCCTATCGTGTGTGATCTTTTCAGAGGTTCAGCCTGGTTAACAAACAGTTTCCGCATCATGCATCCCAGTCTATAGGAGAGGCCGGAGCTTTCATTCAGTCTCTGGAAAGTTTCCTCCTCATTTGCAGGTGGTGGTGTCAACAGGGAAGAAGATTGGGGGTGTGTCCTGGGCCATGTCTTTTCCCAACGCCCCTCCTCTTCTCTCAGTGACAAAGAGTGACAGGAGAAGACTAGGAGACTTGCAGAGGGCGAGTGCACGAGGACATGGACCAGGATACTGTGCGCAGGAAAGAGGAAACAATAATGGAGAAAGTGAAATAAGGAAATATTGGAAAATACGGTAAGAAAAACAGACACACTCACAAAGAGGCTCTGCCACCTCTGAATGCACAGCTTGTTTTGTTTTGCTTTTGAAAAGGTGTTACAAATAAAAGTACACGAGGTCAGGTCGAGGTGCCCAGATCTTAAATAGGAAAGAAAGAAGGAGGAAAAAAAAACACCCTTTTGCTTTATAACCCCCACCCTCGTTATTTTGGTACAATGCCTCAGGCAAAGATTATGACATAGCGCCCTTGCTTTTTATACATGCATCATTTTTTTCTTATATAAATATTAACTACATTTGACGTTTCGGGTGTCACACAATTAGCAAATTAGTTGTTCACGATGAGTATTCATCTGGGTTTTATTACACGTCCCCACCTTAATTTTAGAATATTACATGCAAAGGGAAAAATTGCCTTCTTTTTTATTGCACTCATTGAATCCCTTCTCTTAATGTTAGGCTCTGGAGTTACAGTGGCAGTTGGTTTTGTCATCAGAATATCAGCAGATTGAATGGAATTTTGAAAATTACAAAGACTGCACTGGCATTTTAGCAGAATCAATCATTCTCTATATACGATAAAAGCACTCTCCTTTAGAAGCATATGCATTCCGTTTAATATAGCCCCCTTTTCAGCTCAAGTCATTACATTTATTACAAATATGAGCTGGAAATTAGAAACTTCCTTCAAGCTTTCAGATCTTTTGTGTGCAAAATTTATAAGAAAGAGAACTTTCTACTATTCTTTTGCATATGGTTTAGTGAATTAAGCTAACTTTCTAAGAGGTACAACAAACTGTTCATTTGCACTTATAAGTGCAAGTAAGAAATATAATATCCATGTCCAAGAGAAGCCAGAGGTATAATGGAGGGCTTTTAATTTCATGTTTAAAATAGCCTATTCCCTTCTAACATAGTATACTTCCAAAATGCAGCATCCTAAGTACAACATTCAGAGAGGCCCAGATGCCGGCTTGCATCTGTCTGGAACAGCCATGCTGAAAATTTGCCAAGGACTGTCATCTCTGTGGACTTTAATTAATAGAGCTGAGGTTATTTGAAGCTGAAGCAGAGGCCATTATATTTTGGTTCGTTTCTTCTAGACTTTCATGATTTGCCCATTGGGAAGAGAAAAAAAAATCTCGTCCCAGTAAATCCAAGAGGAGTCTGTCATACCCTGACAGAGGGAGTCACCCGCCATTACACTTGGCCAGGGGGTTCTCAAGAGTGGCAGTGTGTGCCATTCCTGGAGACTAGATGGGTGACTGGAACCCAGTCTGGTTCAATCTGTAGTGTTTTCTCCATCACACCCATGAAGAGAGTTGTATAATAGAGCTTCACTTTCTGAGTTGAGCATTTAGCTCTTGGAGTCCCTTTGCATTGGTAATAAGACCTTGAATGAGGTCTTCCTCTTAGAAAGGAGCTGGCACTGTATAAAATAGTCATATAAGTTCATGCATTTCCATCTGTTTCTCTAAATATGGGTATGTCTTTGCTTGTCAAGTCATTAATCCTCTTTTTAATATCACTCCAACCGACAACTAATTATAATAGTCCAGAGCCACAGCATACATAATATTATGAAGACAAGTACATATTTACTGAAAGTCCCAGTGATAGCTTTAAAGGCCTAGATAAGTTGGAATCACCACTTTGAATATTATTGGTAAAATTATTTAGAGCACAATGGATGAAAACACAATGGCACATTAATTTCATAATGTGATCCTGCAACTGTAATTAATATTATCCATCTCACAGTTGTGGGTCATTAAATAGTTTAATTCAATTATTCTCGATTAAATAGAGATACACCATTGTAGGTATTGGTTAACATAATTCAAGATAATTTACAGTGGATAGTCTTATTAAATATAGATAGTGAGAAATGTTTTATTTAACATATATTTATGCTAGCTTCGTTTCAGAACTTAAAGATCATAATTTGTGCTGGCAGCACACACGTGTGCACACACACACACACACCCTGTGGTTAGTTTATTCCTCGCTACTTTAACAATCAGTTACTGCTTTGGTGAAAGCCTACAGCTTAATCCATTAAGAGCCATTCAGAACAAAACAAACAAACATTTAACCACTTCAGTGACAACAGTGCATTCTTAAAAAACCCTAGCAATTTTAGGATCAATAGCCTCATACTGGATGCTCCTAAGTGATGAGAGCAGGAACATTTGTTCTGTCAGGTTTTAGAGAATAAAACAAAACACAGAAGTGTCTAGGAAAGATAATTTTATAAGTTTAGTTTGGAAATACCCATGTGGTTCAGAGGGCTAACTTAAGTCCTATCGGTGATGATGAAAACAAACTGATTTCAACATCACTTTGGGCTGAACATTTTACCTATGTGTCCTGAGAGTTGAAACTGTTAAAATATCTTTCAGTCTTTCTTCAAGTTCTACTACTTATAGCTTTATTATTACTACTTCTAATTAACACAAGTGAAACCTTTGGTCCATCTACCTACCTACCTACATATCAATGTATCTATTTTCTTGAAAACAAATCTAATATCTCTATATTAAAGTATTTAGAAGAATGTTATAGTCTACTTAATTCAGGGTTACCATTTTAACAATAAAACTAACATATACATGTATATATGAGAGGAGCAAACACAAACATTTTTTTTCCTCACAAGATTAAAAGCCTGTTCATTTCCTTTTAGAATTATTCCACTGTGTATTATCCTTTGTGCAAAACCCATTAGCTTCTTTTATACATCTCAAGTCTTAAATAATGCACCACTGCAACAGAATATGTTTTATGGAAAAAAATCTACTGTCATTCCATAGCATAAAAAGGGCTCCTACATCTTTGTATTCATTACCTTCTCCTTTTCATTTTCACAAAATAATCTTCCAATACTGTATCTCCTGTAGTAATAGTTTTTTAAAAAATGCGTTCACATTTATACTTAATTATAAACTCTATAATGAAATAGGAGTATTATTTATTATTTATCTTAAAATGTCAGCTGGTTAGACTTTACCCACAAATTATCTGGAGACATTAAATTATATACCTTCATAGGTAGTCAACAGACATTGCTGGAATTGCCTGCAGTATATTTACAAGCTAATTTGTTTGCTGACGATTGTCTCCTTGTTTACATTTCTGCTTTCCTTTTTTTTTTTTTTTTAAAAAAAAGCAAATCCTCACTGAAGAAATATACTTACTATCAGGAACCTATAAAAGAAATATTGTTTTAAAAATAAGTGTCCAATCAAAAGCAGAATAATCTCTTTGCTGAAATGTTAACGAATAATATTGACCGTCAACACCTTACAGACTACAGAAATACATTACCCTGCACTACCATTCAAATGCACGATTTTCCTGTGTGTCAGGAGAGCTCTGCAGTGTGTCTGGGTTCATTATGCTCACTGCATAAGTGCGTTGCCAACCGGGATGTGGGTGGCTGTAATGGCAGCCTGTGGGTTTGTATGGAAAACAAGTATGGCACTGTGAAAAAAATCCTCCTCTCACCCTACAGATACCTGTACGGAGAGCTTGGGAAGCATTTCCATAGGCTCCCTGTCAAGTGAATGTAAAGCCCCCATTCACTGGGAAGCGAAGGTAAGTCTGAAAAATGCATCGATGAGAAAGGAAAGGGGGTGGGGGAGGGGAGGCTGAAATCACCTAGCATTAAAGCAGCCTAACCAAGTGACAGACACGTAGACAACTCTGATGCTGCCAGAACAACACTCTGCACAGCCCACCAGCAAGCAATTTGTCACTGCGACAAGAATATCCTCCGCAATTTGGCATCAGGGTCCTTGGACAGCCAACTGCGCCTGTACGGCATGAGACGTGCTATTCGGCAACGGGGAAGATGGGAACCGAGGTTCTCTATGCCCGAATGTGTTATTTTATGAAAAACATATCTTTTGTCATGATCAACATAGAGACAGAACAGTAGTAATTGATAATAATGGGGGGCAAATAAGACAACAAATTGAGGAAAACATGTCCTTGTGTGTTTTGGAGGTGCCCTGTGTGTTGAGATTTCAGGATGCTTGCTCAATGTGTCTGGTATTTTATGGCACATTCCCACCGTGTTTCACAGAAATAATGAATCCATAGGTGCAAGAATGAACTGGGAAGATTTTTGTTTTTATAGTAAATCACATGCTCTTAGCAGAACTTACTCTTTGCTGTGTTTTAGACTTTCTGTGTTTGTATATGGCATGTTGATTAATATGTCGCTGAGTGCAAATCCTTTTTTACTGGTATGATTGAAATAAGACAAAGAATTTAAGGTAAGTTGGGTGATGAATGTGCAAAGGAAAGACCCTTTACTCTTTACATTGCTACCGTGGTAATCTATTATAAAAGTGCAGTAAAGGAGAGAAGCCAGGGGCATAGGATAAAGGTATCTGATAAATAAGCAAGTAGTGTTCCCCTTGCCAATTACTTGGCATCTTACTTTGTAATTAATGCCACAGTAATGAAAAAAGTGGTAGGCACGAAGATTGGGCCTTTTGTGCATTCTATACAGAACCAAACACTCATAAAAATCTAGCTCAAAGCTAGCCTACTTTGGCTCTCTCCACAATCAAAACTTGCTAGAGAATTAGAGCAATCCCATAGGGTGTGTGTGTGTGTGTGTGTGTGTGTGTGTGTGTTTTGCAAAGTATTATATAAGAGTGACATCAGGCTATTATGGTATTGCTGTCTCCATCCCACTGACAAGGGTGTCCTTCATTCCCCAGGCATGATGGAAATTTGTACCTATTTTGCCAGAATCTAACATCATGGTATCTATTATGTTGTTCAGAGTTGTCCTCTGAATCACTTTAGCTAACTGCTGCTTAAGTGGCTGTGGTAACTGCCTTCCAGGGCCTGGTCTATTTCCCAGTGGCTTATATATCTGTGCTCTGTGGAAACTTTCAAGAAATACTAAAACTACTTGTGTTAAAAATAATGAAAGTGATAATACTAATAAGCATTTTTAAGAAGTAGGAAAGAATGTAATTTAGGCAATTTAGATGTCATTTGAAACACAGCATGTTTCAAAAATATCCAGTTAATATTATAACAATATTTCTTAAAAGTGTAAAAAAATATATTATCTGCAGCTAGCCACATAAACTGGACATTCATGGATGATTTGGGGTTGGGGGGGTTGAAGGAAGATGTTTCACAGTGAGGCTCGGAAATGGTGTTAGGTGTGGAGTAAGTTGACTAGCTATGTGTGCGGATGGTTACATAAAAAGGCCTAAGATTTATATCCTTTAGGGGTAAGATGCAAAAAAAAACAAAAGAGGAACAGAGAGGTATGAGAAGAGAAAATGTTCAAGGCTAGAGGGTACAAAATACAGTGGAGACCATCAAGAAAACTAACCCCTACTTTTCTAAGCTTTGCATGGGGTGTTTTCCTTGCAACTCCTATTAAAGTCAATGGGAATCATGCAGCTAAAACCGGGTGTAACTCTTTGACAATTTATTTCCTAGTGTCTGGATAAGAGTACTACCTACTAAGGGCAATTTACTCATTTTAGTTTGTGCCTCCCGCACAAAGATGAATTTGATAGCACATAGCAGGGGTAAAAAGAGAGACTGCGTTTAAGATTTTGTTATTGCAAAGGAAATCATCATTGGAAAATGTCCCCTACACTCTCACCTTGTTTAGCAACAACAATAAACAGAGAAAAGCAATCTAATGAAAGAATATGAAAAGACGTATTCACTTGATTACAGGAAAAATGCTGGTATGAGGTTCCCCCCTCCTATTTTAAATTCTCAAGCTCTGAACACAATCGCAGGATAATAAGAATAGAGGACAATTCTTAGGAAACCAAATTGAAGCTCTTGATTACTTACTTGCTTTTTCCCATGTACCTCAGATTGTACATATGTAGATATAGCCATGGTATCCTTACAAAATCTTTAATAATACAAATACAGTTGTGGGGAGGGGACGTACCATAGACTTCTTGTTATAGGCAGAAATATAGATAAAAATGAACAGATATTTATCCTGCTGTAAGCAATAACTGAATTAATGCACTGTACTCTCTCTATATTATTTTGAATGCTAGAATGTGATTGTTAAAAAGTACATGCTATTTATAATCTCATGAACTTTGAAGTCAGAAAACTAACATTGTTTTCTAAAGTCTTATTTTTTCATAAGGTTCTATATTTCTTTTCTCTCAAACGAAACGCTCATTTAGGTGCGTTACTTCTCTACTGATATAATTTTTATAACTGTACAACTATATAAAACGCTTATGTGGGCTGAAGATATGGCTCCTGTGTTTTCTGAATTCCATTCTCTGTGATTTGTTTTGTGACTTGTCCTTTGAAGGGTGAAGAAGTTAGACCCTGTATGGCTCTACTCTTTAGCATGGAACAGAGGCACATCTATGAACAGCTGCCTACACAGGTTGATTACTGGGAAATATACTTTCTCAGTTTCTATGGGTAAATGTTTGCTGCTGGCCATGGCCCTTGCTTGTGCTCTAGTTTAGTGGAACATACTGCTGCAGCAGCCTTCGAACCACAGCTCTGGATTGTGTGAATTAGCAACTCCTGAACTTTACCACCAGGAAAAGATATAGCTCCATACTTCCGAATGCCTGGCTTTTGAGAATTAGAGTAATTATGTCACCAAAGCTATCACTGATTTTCAGATAGGCATCTCAATGATTTGGTAAAAGTCAAAACCTTTCTGAAAGCATGCTGATGTTTTTATGGCAGAAATAACGCATAGGGATGAAGACATTGATTTGATATGTGAGAACATTTAAGGGAGAGAGATATTTTACTTGAACAGAATTAGTGTGTTTCTGAGCTGAGTCAAAGACTGTACTATTGGAGGGTTTTGACTGCGTAAGAATTTCTGAAATCTGATTTCCTTGGAGGAGGGGGCTGAGAATTCCCAAAATAGTAAAAAAAGTGTGCTGTTATTAAAGTAGATTATAGTACTATTATAAAATAATATACAATAATACATTTAAGACATTAAAATGATCCAAGTTTTAGTTGTAAAACTCACAGCTGGTTCTTATATCCCAGACCATTCATTGTTTGTGACCAGATCACATATCCTTAATCAAATACACATTAAAAGATTTTTATTCACAAATTAAACCTGACTGAGTTTAACACACAAAGCACTTTAATTATTTATTTTTTATTCCATTTTTCTTCTTACTGTGTTTTTATAACTAGCAAGGATAAGAGTAAGTTAATATCGGTATTTAAAGCAAAAAGAAAAGCTAGAAATTGCAGGGGCAGTGCCATTCACAATGTTACAGAAAATTGTTTTCCTTTGATAATATAGTGCCATTGTTTCATTTTGGGCAAGAAACTGAATAATCATTAACACATTTCATGGAATCAGAGATTTACAGGATTACATATTCTAGATCTCTTATTTTAGGAATTTTCTTTGCCAGGATTTGAATTGAATTAGATATTTTAGCTAATTAAATTCTAAAATTAATCTCTTTATTTCAGACTTGTTTTGCTGGGGATTTACTGTAAATCAATGTTGGCTAGCACTGCTGCTTAAGACATCTTTCAATATTCCTTTTTTTAAACCTTCCACATGGCTAAGAAATTATTATGATTTTGAAATGACATCTACGCAGTCACTTTGTAGTATACCTAGTCGGGGGAGGACATACAGAAATCCTACGTTTACCCTCATCGTATCTTAAATATCTTGGATATTCAGTTTGCATTGTGCGCATACCCACGTGCACACGTAGCATTTCTTTGAGCTCAGTGAGCGCAGTTTTAAATATATTTGCCCTGAAACATTTTCCCAGTCCCAGGAATGTTTCATGAACTGATTTTTATTACCTGTACACGAGAATTATTCAAACGTTCTCATTAAGAAACTAGACAAATAAGTGTACAGTCAAATTAGTGATTAATTATATTCGTGAGGGTGAGCTTATATACATATTTTCTTTACTATGACCACATTTGTCTTTTTCCTCTACCCGTGTTTATCTATATTTCTTCAAATGGGACATTTGAATAGCCTTCTACAACTAAAATATATCTGGAAAGCTAAAGTGTGGAGGAAGGTAATTTTTGGGTAAGGGTATGGTACTGCTAACGATGTTGATTCTCTGCCTCCAGAGATCTTTGGGGTTTTTTATATGGCAAATTTCTGATGCTCCACTTCAAAGACTAGAGGTCTGAACTCTTCTTTGCTACATCAAAGGAAAGGAAGCCACTATACAATCGGCTGAGTAGTCTGGAGCAAAAGGTCATCCAACATTACATGTGCTTGTTAGGGACCAAAGCACAGAAAGGAAATCCTCCCAAGCAATGTTAAGTTGTCTGCTCTCTGCCTGGTGTGTGTGCACAACTTCTTTAACAGAAGGGGGATTCAAGCACAGGTATTGAAAGAGGAAGAGCCGTTTAAGGTGAAATGAGATTTGGAAATGTTTAAAAAATACCCTAAAACAGACAATAAAGAATCTATTTGAAATAGCAAGAATTTTGAGTCTTAAAAATGATAGAGCAGAATGAAAAATATTTTTTTGTACAGTTCTAAAATATGTAGTGAACTAAGGTGATGGTTAAGGTGAAATGCAACATAATTTTCATAATCATTTAGGTGTGAAAGGCACATAATTGGCAGATTCAGTCATAGTCTTTCAAGTGGCAGTGTTGGGCAATAGAAATCACCAAGAAGATATTTCTCTGTTTTTTCGATATCATGCTATATACATTTGAGTAACTCATTTAACTATTTAAGGCTTTTATAGGTACAAAACAAGATTTTGACAGTTACCATAAGAAGGAATGAAATATTTCAGATTATTTCTGATAACTGATGTTTCCACTGTTGTTTGAGTTCTTCTATCTACTATGATAGTTTCATTCATTTACTCATTTGTTCATTCAAAGATATCTGAGTATTGACTAAAGGTCATGATTATACTTGCTACGAGTTATTCATAGACTACTAAGATAAAGTCCCAAACCTTTAACTTACTCATAGTCTGGTAAATGAAACAATAAATCAAAATTAACGACACAGTTTAACAAAGGCTATTATAAATGCATGACAGCATTTTTATGGGAAGTTAGAAGAGGATCTTCTAATTTTGCCTTCCAGAGAGCCTGGAAGGCTTCATAGAGGAGGTGATCACTGAATTAGATTGATGGTAAAAATGGGACCACTTCAACTTCTTGCTAATAGACTAAAGATTGCCATAGGAGGGCTAAGTTAATATGTGTTATTTAGGAAGTCTGGGCCTTCTAAACATTCTTTGTGTGTGTATGGCTTTAAAAATATATACTATTGGGAAATTCTGCTTCTACTAATTTGTTTTGATATTGGGTTTTCTTTCTTCTTTAACATAGGAAGGAAAGGAGAAAACTGTAACTACTAAATATAAGTGTGTGATTAATATCATGAGTACTTTTTACCCACTTAATACCTCTATTTTTTTTTTTTTATCCTCACATGAGGACATTTTTCCATTTTTTGCACAGATAGAGTGGGAAGGAGAGAGAGGAAGAGAGAGAGAGAGGGAAACATCAATGTGAAAGGGACACATCGAGTGGCTGCCACCCGGGCAACCAGGTGGGGGACAAACCAGGACCAACCAGGGCCGGGGACAAACTGCAACTGAGGTACATGCCCTTAGCGGGAACCGAACCCGGGTCTCTCTGGACCGCAGGCCGATGCTCTAACCGCTGAGCCAAACCGGCCAGGGCACCTCTGTTTTTTTTAATGCTCTCTGTGTGTGTATGCATGTATGAAAATGTAAGGTAAACATAAGTAAATGTGGTTATGAGGATTTTATATATTTGAGATAACAGGAATGATGTTGGCATATTAACAAACCCAAATAGGAAAACCTACACTCAAATTATTTTAAATATGATAGGGGATTCTAAGGCTTTCCAAGAACAGCTAAATATACAGGGATTTTTTTTCTTTCTTTCTATATTATACAATATATTAGACGGGCTGTCATTCTAGCAGGTGTGAAAAAGAAGCAGGTAGCAGGATAGCTTGGTACATAGAAAATATTTGAAACAAGATCAGAATTTAATGATATAGGCCAGTGATCCCCAGGCTATAATGTGCATAAGAACCACCTGGAGAACTTGTTCAATACAGTAGGCCTGGGTTTAGACTGAGGAATTTTCATATTTTTCAAACTCACAGGTGATACTGGTGAGCTGATTGAAGATTCCACTTCGGGAACCGCTCATCTAGACCAGTTCTTCTTACATTTAATCTGCATGTGAATTACATGGGGATCTTGTCAAACTGAAGATACTGGTTCAATAGGCCTGGAGTGGGTGGGAGAATTTGTATGTAGGTGATGCCTGATGCTGTTGGGCTGCAGACCACCCATAAGAAGCAAGGCCTTAGGTGACTTCCTACATGGTGAGTTCAAGTCATCTGATATGGCTTGGTGATTTCAGAAAATAATGGGATCAAAAAGTGATTTCAGATTTATCCTCTGAGCAAATAAGTTTGTATGTTTGCCAACCAATGGACATAGACAACAATGCTTGGGGGGAGTGGTAGGGAGGAGGGTGTCTGAGGGGGAAAAGGAGAAACATCTGTAACAAAAATAAATTAATTAATTAAAAAACAAACCAACAAACAAGCAAACATTTTTGGTGGACTGGATCAAATACAAGTCACTGACTCTACGAATGCAAATATACAAGCCCTCAGACAAATACATGTCAAAATACTTTAAGTAGTAATATAATTTTAACATTTTCTGTCTGGGGTATGTGGCTGTGACTTCTTGTATTACCATTTCTGAGGGAAAGTGTCTTTACAATAATAATTTATAATTAGGTGTTTTTGTCCTGTCTACTCCTTCCCACTTCCAGAGGGTTTTGATTCTGATCTACTCCCCAGGTTGGGCTCCTCAAGAAAAATTCTACTCACAGGAAGTTTGACTTCGCAAAACATCCTACTTGTGTCTTTAGTTAGTATGTATCTGAATGTTGCAGATAATATGATTTTGTTTTATTTTATTAAAAACAATTTTTTCTTGATTGATTTTAGAGAGAGAGGAAAGGAGAGGGAGAGAGAGATAGAAACATTGATGAGAGGGAACGTTGATTGGCCGCCTCCTGCATGCCCTCCACTGGGGATCGGGCTCACAACCTGGGCATGTGCCCTGACTGGGAATGGAACTGGCGACCTCTTGGTGCATGGGTCGATACTCAACCCCTGAGCCACAGCAGCCGGGTGCAGATAATATGACTTTAAAATGTAGATGTTTAGACTGGAAGAGCAGTGGCTCTTAACCTTTTTGGAAGTAAGGCCCTTTATAGGAGCTGTGGTTCCTCCTTCACAGAAAAAGCTCATGGAGTGCACACAAAGACATTCTGCCTACAATGCAGCACACATTCACTAGCCTTTAGGAAGAAGTTTAACAACTCTGATCTTGATCATTGAAGTGAAGTTAACCAAAATGCCATCTTTTTTCGTCTTTTTTACATAGGCATTAAACCCAGATGGATCAATAGACTGTTTTTCCAAATACATCATTTTGTTTTTATTGTGTAAACCTTGCCTTACAAATAAGCCTTTCTACTGATTTGTAACGTGGAAGCAAGTGGACATCTGGCTTCTGTGAAAAATATGATTCACTCATTTGCATTTTAAAATTCCATTCATTCCATTTTTAAATTGTTCACTTGTCCTGTTTGCTCTTTCTTAAAAGCAACTCCTCTCAGCTCCCTTCGATTTTAAATACCCACAGAGTTTGTTATTTACAATTCAGAACATCATCTCTTTAAAATTTTTAAATGAAAATTAATATTCAAGGTCCACAGCATGAAGAAAATCATAATATCTTGGTAGGCGAGAAGCTAATTGAAAACCAATAAGGAATTTGGGTGATAAAATTCAATTTACCCTAATATGTTGTATTGGTCTTGTGTGACTCTGAAATATTTTTCAAAGGCCATTTAAAATTTTTAAGATCAAAATACTAATAATTTATTTATCTATTTATTTATTTTAAATCCTCACCCAAGGATATTTTTCTATTTATCTTCAGATACAGTGGGAGAGAGAGAGAAAGTAGGAGAAAGAGAAAAACATCGACATAAGAGAGACACATCACCTGACTTGACTGCCCCTCACACAACCCAACCAGGGCAACCGAGGTACGTGCCCTTGACCGGAATTGAACCTGTGTGTCATTGGTCCGTGCTCTAACTGCTGAGCCAAACTGTCCAGGGCACTAATAATTTATTTTTCAAAAACTATTTGGGGTATGCAAAGGTGATTCTGTCACTTATGATATGCTGTAAACAAATTTTGGGATGCAGGACTAGACCAGTGTGCTCCGTTTTATGAAGTTCACTTTTATGAACACCTACGTTAGTGCTGGTTTTCACTAAGAGAAAGAAACCTGAAGAGGATTTTTACTTTTAGGGAAAAAAAAGAGGAAAAGTGAAAACAGCATTCAGTGTTTGTTTTGCAGCGAGCCATTATAGAGGCAGTGTGCCCCCCAAGAAGAGAGAGTGCCCCCCAAATTCCTTTCCTGGGAACTACACTCAGCCTCAAGCCCCAGAACTTTGAACTGTATCTGTGAGCATCTGTGCTTTATCTCAGTTTATTTTGTGCATGTGTTAGCAAGATGTGTCCTAAGGTAATTGCTTCTTTGTCTTAATGCCATGTAGGTTCATAGGAACATTCTACTTTCAGATAGTGGGGAAAACCTGTTATGTTGCTTGTTTGCTCATGAATATTATTTGCGGCAATAATTTTTGTGAGTAAAAATTTGAAGTACAAGAACTTGAAACCAGAAAGATTTATTCATTTGTTCTCAGCCCTAGTCCCTTTTATAAGTTGCAAATCCAGAATCTAATAATTTCCACAATATCGAAATCTCATAATTACCAAGAGCAAAATAACTAATAAATTCCATTTGAATTTTAGGTAAGATTTTGCATGAGTGCTTTATTCCTCATCTTCAATAATTGCCCTGGGTGGAATCCTAGCTTTCAAAATGACGGTGTTGAAGAGTTAAACAATTAAATGTAATGTCTTTGCATATTTCCCTATAACTAATTATTTATATCCTAGAAAAATGTGGTGTGTGTGTGTAAATGAAAAGATTTTCCTCCAGTTGAGTGGAATAGTAGATGAGCCCAAAATTACATAATGCATACAGGGATACCATGATAGGCAATGCTGATAAAATGAGAAAAGTTACTTCATCATGACCTTCAGCTATAAATTTTGAACTCAATTTCAAAAGTATACCAGAAGATAGTGCTTTTCAAAGACTACCCATCCCATGAATTTTAAGGAGATTTACTTAGGTACTATATAACATGGACAGTTAGGGAGGTATAGATGGGGAATTAGAACCAAGAAGACCAGGTGGTGGAAATTCTCAAACCCCGAGCTTACATGCTGTAATTTATATTTCATGTCTCACCACTGATGTTCTCTGCTAACATCATACAATTTAAAACATTCCTGGAAGAACATACGGGAGCTGAAATGAGGAGAAATGAATTTGATTCAGTTTCTTAACCTGGATTTCATGTCAGCTCTCACATTGGACTAAGTAACATGTCCATTCAGGGTTTGGTGCCTATAATTGAGGGGAAATAAATGATTGTTTTATTGATTTGGTATATAGAGCTGTTAGAGAATTGAGAGCCCCTTTCTTGAGTTCAAGGCATTATAAACCAGTTTGAGACAAGCTGGAGAATTTTAGAAGCTAGAATCATATTCCTAGAACTAACTACGCACTAGAGAAGTTGATCCCTAGAGTAACCTGGAACTTAACTAGATAGACTAATGTGATTCTAGTGGGGTAAGGCAAGTTAGTCCCATCAATCATTTAAGAAATGCCTCAACTCTTCTGTTCTGAGATGTACTATCATTGGGACACCCGCTAGATCTTTTAAGGCATCATTAATATTTACTAATCTATTGCGTGGAAGTGTACTATGGATGCAGTAATCTTCAGTTCCTTTAAGAACAAGAAGCAGTCCACCTCTTTCTTCCATTGATGCAGCTATCAGAATTCTGCATCAGGGGACACCTCTCTCTCTAAAGGAGTACAGTATACAAAGTAAAGCTCTATAAGGTGTTCAGTGCTGATTAGCATTTCAATCAGGCTCTCTGTATGATGTAAACAAAAGAACTTAAGGAACTTTGAAACAACGGTTCTGGAGAGAAATGTAGACAGATGTTCAAAGCACTTTCTATCTGGAACAAATATTGATGGCTTCTTCACTGAAGGAGATGTGAAAAACTAGTTTCTGAAAGTGACTAGAGGAGTCGATTTGGTAGATGAGGTCAAAGGAGAAATGGGATGTTTGAGTGAGCAGGTCACAAAACAAATGCTGACTCAGTTTTTTAAAAATTGAATTTATTGGGGTGACTGCATCATGTACCTGTTGTCCCAAGCAAAGTCTCTTTCCATCTCCATTTTCCCTCCCTTTTCCCACCTCTCAACCCCCTTATTCTTTGGCTATCACCACACTGTTGTCTGTGTCTATGTGAGATATATATATATTTGTTGTTGATGATGTTGTTGTTTTGTTTTTTTTGCTTAATCCCTCCCACTTCTTTCATCCAGTCCTCCTCCCCACCCCCCGACAGCTGTCAGTCTGTTGCATGTACCCATGCCTCTGTTTCTGTTTGGTTTGTCAGTTTATTTTGTTCATTAGATTCCACATGTAAGTGGTATCATATGGTATTTGTTTTTCTCTGACTGGCTTATTTCACTTAGCATAATAATTTCCTGGTCTATCCATGCTGTCGTAAAAGGTAAGATTTCCTTTTTTCTTTTTCTTTTATCCTCACCCAAGGACACTTTTCCATTTTTTTGTTCAGATAGAGTGGGAGGGAGAGAGGGGGGGGGAGAGAGAGAGAGAGAGAGACAGAGAGAGACAGAGAGAGATCGACGTGAAAGGGACACATCGAGTGGCTGCCTCCTGCACGAGCCAACCAGGGCTGGGGACATAATGCAACCAAAGTACATGCCCTTAGCGGGAACCAAACCCGGATCTTTCTGGACCACAGGCCGGCACTCAAACCACTGACCCAACCCGACCAGAGCCTTTTTTCTTTTTCTTATGGACTAATAGTATTCCATTGTATAAATGTATCACAACTTTTTTATTCACTTGGACACTTCTCCAAAGAGGACATACAGATGGCCAATAGACCTATGAAAAAATGCTCAATGTAACTAATCATCAGAGAGATGCAAATTAAAACCACAGTGAGAGCCCTGGCCAGTGTGCCTCAGTTGGTTGGGTCTCATCCCGTGAACCAAAAGGTCGCCAGTTCCATTCCTGATTAGGACACATGCCCAGGTTGCATGTTTGATCCCTGGTCCGGATGTATGTGGGAAGCAACGAACAATGTTTCTCTCTTATATAGACGTTTCCCTCTCTCTCCCTCTCCTTTCTTCAATAACATATTGTTTCTCTAGAATCAATAACAATATCTATTTTTAAAAATCACAATGATATATTACCTTACACTTCTCAGAAAGGCTATTATCAATAAATCAATAAACAAGTGTTGGCGAGGATGTGGAGAAAAGGGAACTCTTGTGCACTGTTGGTGGGAATACAGACTGATGCAGCCACTGTGGGAAACAGTATGGAGTTTCCGGAAAAACTTATAAACGGAACTGCCTCATGACCCAGCAATCCCACTTCTGGGAATATATCCTAAGACACTAATTTGAAAGAATATATGCACCCTTATGTTCACTGCAGCATTATTTACAAGAGCCAAGATCTGGAAACGGTTTCCTCTTCTAGTAAAAATCCAAATGGGTTTTGACTGTGTTTTTGGTTCACTCTGCCTCACTTGCGAGATGGGATAATAGTACCACTCCCTGCTCACTCCATATGTTTATAGCCAGGACACAATAAGATAATTAGTTCTCAATATAA
Source organism: Molossus molossus (assembly GCF_014108415.1). Classification (NCBI taxonomy): domain Eukaryota; kingdom Metazoa; phylum Chordata; class Mammalia; order Chiroptera; family Molossidae; genus Molossus; species Molossus molossus. The sequence goes on along the minus strand of NW_023425344.1, from coordinate 162,756,033 downwards.
TAACATTTGAGATTGTAGGGGGAACAGTGCAAGCTCATAAAGCTGTAAGGCAGCATTCTATTGTGCTTTATTTTAGAGTGCCATTCATTTGGAGTCATTATTGTAGAGCGTTTTATACACTGAAGTCCTAAACTTCTCTTGCCTTAGTACAATTGAAGACCAATATAGAACCCAAAGCTATGGGACCATGTCTTTATTGTTATAGCAAATTAGTAAAGCACATGAGAAGGCAAAGCTAAAACTTCTTCTGAAGCCTATTCTGATTACCATGAAATTGTTTTGTATTAAGTAAATTTTCATTGATGTAAAACACATGTTCAAAAAGGCATAAATGCAAATGTTCGTATTACTGAATATTTGAACAAAGTAAACACATCCATGTAGTCCTCAATTATTTTAAGGAATAGAACATATTAGCATATAAAAATTCCTCTTTGTCTCTTGTCACTACCTCAGAAAGAAATCACTATCTTGATTCCTCTTTCTTCCAGGTTTGTTGTTGACTTTTATATAAGTAGTAACATATGGTATGTCCTTTGTTGTGCCTCTGCTGTAGTACAACTATGGTATAATTGCAGTTCATTTATTTTCACTGCTAGAGAGTATTTCATCATATCACATATCAAAATTCATTTATCCCCACATTTTTTTTTTTGGTTAATCCTTGTCCAAGGATATTTTTTCCATTGAGTTTTAGAGAGAGTAAAATGGAGGAAGGGAGGAAGGGAGGGGGAGAGAAACATCAATGTGAGAGAGAGACACGCCCCAGCTGGGACCAGAGATCAAACCTGCCACCCAGGTACATGCCCTTGACTCAGAATCAAACCTGAGACCCTTTGTTGTGGGAGCTGATGCTCTAATCACTGAGCCACACCAGCCAGGGCTATCCCCACTTTTGATGGACATGGGTTGTTTCCAGTTTTTGGCTACTATTTATCTTCTCGTGTGTATTTTGGGCACATAAGTATTTTTTCCTGTTAACTCTATGCCTATGAGTGAAAATGCTGGGTAATAAGGTGTATTCAGCTGTGGTAGGGTTGACTGGATATGAAGAAGTGGTTGTTTTATTTCATGCTTGCACAACAATGTCTGATGTTGCTTCATACTTTCACCAAGGTTTGGTGTTACCACTCTCTTGTAGCTATTTTGGTGGGTATGTAGTGATGCCTCATTGTCATTTTAATTTGCACTCATTTAGCCACTGGTACAGTTTGGCCTCTTCTCCTGTGTTTATGAATCTTTGGATATTGTCTTTTCTGAGGAATCTGTTGCCCATTTTTCTTTTGGGTGGTTTATCATTTTTCTTATGCTTTTGTAGTAGTTGGTATATTGTGCGTTTATCTCCTCTGTGAGGTAAATGCTTTGCAAACACCGTTTTAGTTTGCATTTTCACTTTCTTAAAGGTGCCTTTGGATGAACATAATCTCTTCATTTTAATGTAGTCTTATCCTCTATGGGGAGTGCATTTGGGATCCTGTTAGAGATATCTTTTCCTACCCCAAGGGTGAGACAGTATATTCCTATTTTGGGGGAAAACTTATTGTTTACCTCTTAATTTTCTATCTGTGGATGACCTGAATTATTGTAGGTTAGGAATCTGTTAGAATTTTTTCTTGTGTACATTTGATTGGCCCAACACCATTTATTAAAAAGACAGTTATTTCAGCATTGCAGTACAGTGTCATCTTTGTCATAAATCAAGTGACTGTGTATCTATGTAGCTTCGGATTCTCCTTTAAGTTTCTCTATGCACTACTCTGTCTGTTATGTTTTGTACTAAGTCTTGATTTCTAGTAATGTATATCCTTTGATTTCATTCTTTTTCAAGAGAGTCTTCGTTATTCTTATCCCTTTGCATTTAAAATTATCTTGCTGATTTTCACATTTAAAAATATCTGCTAGAATTTTGATTGGGAATGCATTATATCTATATATCATTTTTTTGGAGAAATGTTATGTTTTCAACATTGTATTCTGTTCATAAAGATGGCAAACCCTTTATAGTGTTTACAATCTTAATTTCTCTCAATATGTATGGCTAGAGGTCGTATACATATATTGTTAGTTTTTTTTTTTTTTTTGGCATTTGCTATTTTTGGATGCTATTGCAAGTTGTATGTGTATTTTTAAAATTTTATTTTTTAATTCTTTGTTAATTGTACATAGAAATTCAATTTACTTTTGTATATTGACCATTCATCCAGTTCCCTAGCTAAATTTATTTATAAATACTAATTGTTTTATTGTAGAAGAAGCCTTTGTGGTTTATAAATATATAGTCATGTCGTCTACAAATAATGTCATGTTTCTCTATTTCTATATCTTTTTTTCTTTATTTCTAATTCTAATGTCTTTTATTTCTTTTTCTAGCTTATTACTCTGACAAGATATTGAATACAAGACACATTAATGGACATCTTTGTTTCTTTCCTAATCTCATGGTGGAAAGTTTCTTTGTTTCACAATTATTACGTATGATACTTGCTATAGGTTTTATATAGATGCACATTAACAGATTAATGTTATATAAGGGTATATAAGGACATTTTAATCTGTTCCTAAATGTGTATTGATTAATGTGAAAACACCTATGGGTTTTCCATTTACACTTTTAAAGAAATTGGTTACTAATCTAATAGCAATGAGGTCAGAGAATACATCATGATTTTAATTCTCTGAAATTTGTTGGAACATATACCATCAGATAACCTGTGGTATATTTTGTTAACAATCTATGTTAACTTGAAAAAATGTATATTCTATCACATTTGAAGACTGTTCAAAGTAATTCAGTTGGATCAAGAGTATTTTCTTTTTAAAATCTTCTATATCTTTCCTGTTTTTTTGTTTATTTGTTTTATTACTACTGAGAGAAGTATGATAAAATCTTCCAATATGATTTTGATTTGTGCATTTTCTTTCTATTTCTGCCAATCTTATGTTGCTTCACATATTTTGAATCAATGTTATCCAATGTATATAAATTTAAAAATTTTGTATTTTCCTAGTGTGTTAACTCTTTTATCATTAGAAAATGCCCTCTTTACCTCTAATAATATATTTTTTCCTAAAGGTTTACCACATTTTATATTATGACCAAACCAGTTTTATTTTACTTAGTTTTTGCAAGATAAATGTTTTCCATCCTTTACTTTCAAACTTTTTGTGATATTTAAGGTCATTTAAATAAATAGCTTAAAGTTGGGCTTTTTGTTAAATCATCTGACATCTTTGTTTTTATAATGGTATATTTAGTTCATTTATATTAAATATAATTGCTGATATATATAAGTTTATATTTACTATTCTATATATTTCCCACTTATTTCATATGGTTTATGTTACTTTTCTTTTCTTTCTTTTTTACTTTACACTAATCAAACTTTCAGCAATCCATGCCCTCCTCCCTGAAACTCTGACTAGTTTGGTAATTATGCATCACTACATATTTTTTAAATTGATTAGAGATTATAACTAACATTCTTATTTTATTTCCATTTATTTTAAATTTGTAATTTTACTACTTCCTAGACAATGTAAGCTATATAGATAGAACACTTCATTTACTCATTTCTTGACTTTTTTATTATTGTTTTCACACATTTAATTTTAACTATATTTTAAAGCATAAACTATTATTTCTCTTTGTAGATTTAATAAAAATTTTGATGTATAAACAAATTTTTTCATTTTTATTCCTCGCTGTATCTCTGTTTGTTCTAGATTCATTCTGTTCAGAGAAAGAAATCTTACATATTCTTTTTTTTTTTATCCTCACCCGAGGATATTTTTCCTTTTTTTTTTTTGTACAGATAGAGTGGGAGGGAGAGAGGAAGAGAGACAGAGAAACATTGACGTGAAGGGACACATCGAGTGGCTGCCACCCGCACGACCAACCAGGGCCGGGGACAAACTGCAACCGAAGTACGTGCCCTTAGTGGGAACTGAACCCGGGTCTCTCCGGACCGCAGGCCGACGCTCTAACCGCTGAGCCAAACTGGCCAGGGCCATATTCTTAATTTAAATCTACTGCTCTGAGTAATCTTTGTTTTTGTATATTTATTTCAGCTTCATTTTTTTTTTTTTTTGAGGACATCACATTTGGGTATAAAATTCTAATTTAGTAGGCATATTTTTCCTTGCAGTGCTTTAAAGATATTTCCGTATCTTCTAGCTTCTATTGTTTCTTTGTATATTCTTAAGATTGAAGTCTTTGTGTATGGTTTTTGCCTGCTTTATGCTGAAGAAATTCAGTGTAATTTTCTTTGTGTAATTTGTTTGTTTGTTTGTTTGTATTTATCTGTTTTGGGTTTATAAGACATCCTGGATTTGTCTTGCAGCATTGAACGGTTATTGATAATAAACTTTTCAATATTGTGTTTGACACATTCTCCTTCTGTTCTCTTTCAAGGACTCATTTTGCATGTATGTTAGAATTCTTACCCCAACTCACTTATATCTTATGATCTTTTCTATTCTTCCATTTATTTTATTCTCCATGCTTCAGTCTGGATATTTTTTAATGACCTAGCTTCTAGCTGTATAATCCCTTCTTGAGTTCTTTTCAAACTACTCTCAAGCCTATCTTTTGAAATCTGTATTTAAGTTACTATAATTCTTAGATCTAGAATTTGTATTTGATTTTTGTATATGTTACAGTTGTATATAAAATTATCTGGCTCATTTTCTTTCTTGAGTATATTGATGAATTTATCTTAAAATCTGTGTCTGAATCTCGAATATTGTCACCCACAGTCTGTTTCTACTGTCTATTTGTTCTTTTGATACTTTTCTTTCAATAAGACTGGAATTTAAAAAAAAAGAGGAATCTAGACATTGTACTTGATTGTAGAAATTGATTTCTGTTATTTTATTCTACATAGAATTCATTCCATCCTTTGGCAGGTAGCAAAAGGACAAAGTATATCAATCGAATGATGAATTGAGCTGGCTGATGCCTGATTTTCTGTCTTTGTAAGTCATGCTCTTCTTCTTATTCATCCTTTTCCAAGGACATAGCTTTGGCAGGTTTCCATCTGAGAGTCTTCCTAGGGCCATTAGAATGCCAACACCCTGTCCTGCTCTATGTTTGCTTTCTATTTGCTTTCTTAACCTAATGATCAATGCAACTTTATTGGTAACTTCTGTGAAGAGAGTCTTCCTTTTTGTATGTTGTAGGCCCCTCAAATTCCTGCCTGCCTTCATAGCACAAAACTCCAAATTTTCACTTCTCAGCAGATAGCAGCTGATTTCCATTTGACTTTTAACCTTGACCTAGGCCAAGAATTAGTATAGTATGAGAAGAAAAGAAGCTTTCAAAATATCGGGCTTGACTTGGTAAGCTGCTTTTCTTCAGAAACTTGCCCCTCAAATCCTGGCTGTCTCAGAAACTCTCCAATTCCTTCACCCTTATATGTTTGTAGGTATACAGCTCTTCCTAATTTTTCTCAGCAAAAGCCTTTATCTACTATAAGCTATTCCATGGTATTTGGAAGTGAAAGTAACTCCCTATGTATTTCTTTTGGAAATGATGAGATAAACGAATATTGAGTGAAATTTTACGTTAACCATTAAAAAGTGAAGTCATTCAAAACTGTGTGTTGCTTGGTATTATAAGGAGCTCCAATTACTTTTTGAGTGCCCTTTCTTGAGTATGCATATTGTGAATCTGGATTTAGATAATTTTCTATCATTATTAAAACATATGCATTATATACTTTAGGAACATAGTTATGTTTTGAGATATTAATAACATAGTTTTGGTATATGGCATTTTAATTAAAAATGATAACAAAATAAGAGGAAAAACATCCCTCAGGGCATCACAGTAGTTGGTTCTTGGGGTATAAGATTATCAAAATATTTGGTTCTTGAGTATAAGCTTATGTAGGTGTTTTAAAATAGTCTGACTAATTAAATCCTCTTGGATAATTTTCAAGAAATCCGTTCAGCAATATAACAAACTGAATTTTGTTAGAATGAGTTTTCAGAATCATAGCTTTCAATTAGTTAAGAATTGATATAAACATTGATCTAAAACATTTCGGAATTAAGGTGGATTCTGTAATACCTTACTGAAAAGTAAGACGTTTTGAAAACCCTACATTACATGAAATATTTTTCGAATGATATTGTCAGCACCTATTTTCTTTTGATATTGTATAATCACTGTATGCACCAAGGGTCCATCTTACACACACCATCAAAATCATGGTTGGTTTTTCTTTTATATCTTTGTATCTTTATTTTCAGGAAGATTTAATTCCATGTTTTCTTCTCCTTCCCATTTTCCCATGTAGTTTTACCTGGCCTGTATCTCATCATTTTAAAGCCACACGTATTATCAAATATTTGATCAGAGAAATCAGCGATTTTCAACCAGTGTGCTGCAAGAATTTTTAAAACATGCAATACTTGACTGTTTAGTCAGGGGCACTTAGATTGTCAAATAAAAAAATGACAATGGCCAACACAATAGCCATCTGGTGTAAATATACCTATTTTTGTCAGATAAGCAAAAATATATTTTTTGGTGTACTGCAGAATTTTAGTAATTAGTTTATGTGTGCCATAAAATGAAAAAGGTTGATAATTTCTGAGATAAACTGATATCTAATAATAAGATAAAGGTTATAAATGGAAAGCTTTAAACACATCTCAAGCAAAATACTTTATTATAATGGCTTTTGAATGAAATCTTAATAGCATTGTGTTATACATATATTTTCAAAGAAAAACATTGCATTTTTATCAAGTGTTTGCATGAATCTTTAACTTATAGCTCTCTGGTTATAAACATATAGATTTCAATAAGTTGTAAAGATCTTTCCTCCTGAAATCAATTCAAACCTGCAGTATACAGTATCGCTGTCATAGTAATTAAGATATTCTTGTGCTTTGAAACTTTTCTTTTGACCAAGGTAGCATCTGGTTTTCTTTATTTTGACAATTGCAATTTCTTAGTTTCAAGATTTCTTTACATTATTCCTCAAAATAAGATTGTATAGTGTCTGCCAGTTTTCATGGTTTGCAAGTATGATGCCTAATGGATGTTTTTATTGGTAATTACAGATTTTTATTTTATGTAATAAGTTTTTAAAAGGGACATAATTTGCAAATACATAAAAATGAATCCTTTCTGTTCAGGTCTCTAAATTATTTTATTGCCTCTATTCTATTCTACAAAGAAGCCTTTGTCTCAAGGGCATTCAAGGATGCGTTAGAAAATAAATAGTTTTGTATTGCCAGTTGTATATCAGAAGCATTGAAGATAATTTGCATGATCCAAAAAAAAATCATAAAAAAGAAAATGAAAATATTATTATATTGCTCATAGTCTTTATCCTCAAACTTTACTGTCGTAATATTATCATAAGCCTTATTTTCAGATTATTACTTTTATATAGATTATCAACAATAGACCAGTACCACTTTAGATATATTAACTACTCTCTCGTATATATAGTTAAACACCTTGCTACGTAAGTATGGTCTCTAAATGGTGTTAATATAAAAATGTTGTGACTTCAAAACATTGAGAATGCCTGGCCTAGCTGTTATAACACCATGTCCACAGGATATAGCTATATCCCTGTTTTATACTGCACTTATGTTTAAATTTAATGCCAACATTTCATTGCTAAGAAACATGTTAAATGAGGATGGAGATGCCATATTTATTGAAGGGCACATCTACATTGGCAGGTGTTTTCTGAATTAAACATTTGTTTCAGATAATATTTTATTCAAGAGCATTTTATCAGCCAAAATGTTTTCTCTCTCTCTCTCTTTTTTTCTTCAAAATTTGAAAATTCCAGTTTGCTCACTAAATATTCTAAGCTGGAAATGTTTAGGAGGAAATATTCTTTTCTTTGGGTCCCAAATGCCACAAAACTCATCTCCTCAGTGAAATTTTTCTGTCTGGGGTTGGTATTAACAGAATACTTCAACTCTTTGGGCATCAAACTTGATTTTCCAGATGCTTTTCTTAAAAAAAAAAAAAAATAGGTCTTTAGACTGGAGCTTCTCACTTGGAAATAGTTGGAGTATGTAAGCATATAGGTCAAGGTAGAGGGATTGGAAAAGCACCATTTAGAATAGGATACTTTTCATAGTATTCTCAGAAAGATGAGTGATTGAGGTTCTCAAAGAAACTGAGTCTGCAGTGAACACAATTCTGTCTGTGCAATTTGACCTTAATTTGTTTTTGTGAACAAAAGTTACACTTTGCACTAATTTGCATTGCTGCTACTTTCATTTTAGATTGGAATTTTTTCTTTTTATCACCATCCATCTGTAAGATACCTCCTGTCACTAATTTCTGATGTGGATTCCCTCATTAATATGAGATTCACAACTGCATAGATTAAAAGTTATCTGATCATATCTGGCTCACCCCATGTTGTGTCATTCTGTTCCTGTATTTGATAGATAGTGACTTAACTCTGACAATGTTAGTACATAAAGAAAATGAGTCAGATAGTAATATTGGAAGAGTATAATTTTAAAATAGCTCTTGTTTTATTTTGCAGGATTTAAAACTATTAGGCGCAGTTTTCCTTTTTAGCCATTTTAATAAAGTAAAAAACATAAATTTTGTATTTTTAGTCTTACAAATAGTAAAGATTTCTATTTCAATAGTGTCAAAATGAGTATCAGATCATTTTCTAATTAAATATTATACATGTCTGAGAAAAACAATTTTCTTACGTGTCTACGATTAACCATTTTGAAAGTTCTGCAAGCAAAATAAATATGTTTCTAATAACAACCTTTAGAGACACTTGCAACAATGCAAAAAACATTGTTTTTAAGAATGTATAAAAACCAAAAGATTCAGCTAGTGAGAGAATAAGAAACCTCTGGAATGTTCTGCCTACAGAAACTCTTAATGCTCTTAATTGGTTGTTTATATTAGGGACAAAGGAACAAAACTCAGCAAAACCCATGAGTGCAGTCAACTGAAGATCACTTTCAGGACTGAATCTAATATGTGTTCAAGTATTAATGAGAAGTTCCAAGAATTCTCTTTATAATTTCAGACTTAACGAACTCTACCTGAATGGGCCAATGGTGAGACTTGAAGCTACTTTTAGCATCTATTCCTTAATTCGCTGAAAAAATTGAGCATCTGTAACTACTAAAACTCCATCTTTAATATCAATGAGAATTTACTGATAGACCAAAGGACTCTTACTGCTCTCTGGTATCAGTGATCACAATACACTCTATGTAAGGCTGTACATTTTTTTTATCTCTACCCTCCCCCTCACCTGGTTCTTTATACCTGTTATTTGGGCTGCTCTTTCCTAACCTGCTCAGGAGGGGAGAACCCTGAGGAGAAACTGGCCCTTTTGATTAGTGCTTCCTAAAAAGTATGCACCAGTTTTCCTTCTGGAAAATAGAAATGACATTACCTACCTTCCAAAGTGGTTGGAAAAGCAATAAAATAATCTTTGTAAAAGTGCTCAGCCCGGCACCTTGTACTCAGAAGGTGTTAATACATTTTGGATCTTTTCCCATCTATTTTCTTTCCCCTACTCCTGTCCCGTGCGACGTGCAATGAGAATTGCTGGTGCCCGGGGATGGAGACTTCAGGAGCCAGTGACTGTTCCGTGCTCCTTCATCCTGCTTCATGGGGACGCCTTCCCCTGAGGGACTCTTCCCTCTGTTTCCTGGCCCTTCAGGTCCTCTGCTCTCAGGCCGCTATGTAGTTCTTTCTGTTTGACTTATTTGAGACCTGAAGCCTAGACTATTAGAAGCTCTAAACTCTTCCTAGCAGCACACCAAGTGAAGAGAAAGAGTGAAAAACTCAATAAAAGTCTTAGTGTGACAACCAAGATTATCACTGAGATTACCACAGGAGGGAAACAAAATGTCTGGCCTCCGAGTCGAAGTCCTTTGCTGTTTCCCGTTTTCAGTGTGACAGGTTAGCAGGCTACTTCGACTTTTGATTACTCAGAGTATCTGAGCGGCAAACTAGATCAGATTCAGAGACGTTCCCAGAACACTGAATATAGGGGGGTATTCCAACAAAAACGTGATCAAATACATTTGGAAACTGCTGTGGACTATGCCTCGTTCCTCATGCCCCCAGAGGGCATTAACAACATGTTAGTTCTTAAACAATAAAATTTGCTTAATATTGTTTAATCCAGTGTTCCCAACAAATTACTATTTCCTAAAACTCATTCTGGAAGATACTAGACAGCTTCAGTGAGAAAGCTACCTTTAAGAACATGACAATCCTTGCCCAACCAGTATGGCTCAGTGGTTGAGCGTCGACCCATGCACCAAGAGGTCAGAGGTTCGATTCCCACTCAGGGCACATGCCCAGGTTGTGGGCCAAATCCCCATTGGGGGGGCAGGTCATGTAGGAGGCAGCATATTGATGTTCCTTCTCATGAATGTTTCTATCTCTATCTTGCTCTCCCTTCCTCTCTAAAATCAATAAAAAAAAAATTATATATATATATATTTAAAGAACATGACAATCCTCATATTTTAACCAGCCACCCTACTATGTATGAGAGGAGTAGAAGTCATCAAACCCTCAAATTTTCTATGTCCCTAAAAAAAAAAAAAAAAAAAACCCACCATTTTCTGGCCTTTTGGGCTTATTAAGAATAAAAAATGGCATTAATTATCATTGGCAGATAAAAACGGTTCAATGAGAGTGAAGGCAACCTATCATCACAGAACACCTATTCCTTTGACCTAATCCTAATAGATGAGATGCTTTATTGCAAAAAGTTTATTACTAAGTCCCATATTGTAACAGTTTTTTTCTCTTTGTGGATTCAATGTAATTTCTTATCGGCCAATATTAATTCAGTTCAACCCCAATAAACTCCTCTCCATGTCTTCCCCTTGTAATGCCTTGTGCAGGAACGCCCACTGTGCCACCTCTCCCACTGTGGTGGCCAGCCCGGGACACTTGGGACTGCACACAGCAGTCCAGGAAGGTTGTGTGACCCACCCTTTGGCCCGTGATGTGTGGAAAAACGCGGGTGGGGGTTAAATTCATACTCTAGCACGTGGTAGAGGCAGAGTGACTGAAGGTATTCTTGACCTTTTTGTAGCAAACAGCACAGACCCCCTGCCCTCTTGATGTCCCATTTCCTCCCATGACAAATGAGGTATAACTAAATCCAGCCTTTCTCAGGTTCTTTTACATTATAATCATCCGCAGATCTCTGCAGCTAGTTAATAATTCCTTTTCATCATCATAGAACCTCAGAGCCTAATTTCGATCACGGAGGAGCACAGCTAAATGAAGCAGAGTTAATTAATAGGCATTTCATATTTCGTTATGTCAAGTAGTGTGTCGATGGGGATGAGCCCTGGGAGAGGTGTCAGAGACACATCAGTGTGGGAGTGTGCATGCGTGTGTGCGCCCAGACTAACAAGGAACAAACAAGGACAGGAAAAAAATGTCGAAAAGTAAAAAGAAAACAAATTTGGAGAAGAAGGTGAAGGAAGATGACTGTGGCCTGACCGAGGGTTCTTGAGAGGGGAACTACCATTTATTTTGTGAGGGAAAGAGGTTATGCAAAGTGTGGAACTGAAGGAATGTGTTAAGTGTGCGCAGCGATGAAAGGTGGTGGTTTGGTATTGAAAGTGGCTGGTGGGAGTGGAGTACTGGCTGGGGCATGTTTTCAGTCTCAGTGACAGAAACATAAGTCAGTATAGTTTTGCCGTTTCTGACCTACAAGGATGAATGGTGTCTATGTGGCAAGTAATGGAAAAGCAGATTTAGGTTTAATTTTGAATTTCAGAAGGGTTATCAAAATAAAAATGACATTATTCCCCAAGAAAGGCTTCAGTACACACATAAGAGTGTTTAATCATTAAAAAAAAAAAAATGATTAACGGCTTGATTGTTCAGTATTAAACTTGACATTTGGATTAGCAGGACTGTCAAAATGTTCTTTGTCTTCAGGGTAATTAAGCATTCCGTGAAAGCGTATCCCATTTTCAAGGCTTGCTTTCTGATCAATACTACAGAAATACTAAACATATAGGAAAAACATATATAATTTGTTGATACACAAGTCAGAAAATTACACTAATGGTTTTCATTTACATTCCACCCTAGCCTTCTATTTTACAGACAGAAAATGTGTGCTTCCTTTAATTGCACAAGCAATTAGGCATTTACACTCTCAAAATTAAAAGAAAATGACTAATTGTGTATGCAGTGTCTGTGCCCACCGCTCACCGTGGCTGCAGACAATCCTGCTGCCAACGTGGGGTGGGATGCAAAGCCGGCCCCAAGTCATTGCCCTTTTTGAAGCTTGAAACATGTTTTGCTCATAACTTCACTGGCTTTGAAAGTTCTGTGTTTTTGACAGACGAAGCATTAGCCTCTAGTGCTCCTTAGGATCTGAAGTACAAATTATTATCATTTAAATAAAGTGGAAAGGGTGACAAATTCTGAACGCTTTTATTATAAGATATATTCTATTTGAAAATTTTCTCTGGAGTATTTTAGACCAATCATGTTGGAAACTTAATACGAGTGCCTGATTTTTTAAAGTAACATTTCCTGCTCTTACAGCCCACCCAGAATTTGTCTCTAGTCATTTTACACCTCTTCAAATGACACCCAAATATTTACAGCCCCCAAAGCACCACAGGAGTTCCACTAAATATAGTACATTCACAAAAACTGCTGTGGATGTGAACACAGGACGAGCCTGTGTCTTTCCACCTCCAGTGTCTGTTTCGTTTGCACACCAGTGAGTGGATGTTGCCTTTTCCTCACTACAACATGTAAAACACACTTTCGATGTTCGACGTCTATCTTTCAAAGTAAGAGCAGATAGAAAACAATGTCGATTTGCTACCGAATATTTTCTATTTCACGGCACCAAATAAGAGAGAAAGACTTTTAAAGACCCTTACCCACGTTGAACACCCTCTGTGCAATAATCAAATTCATCTATTTTTAAAAATCATTTATAGCAGCTGTTAAGCACAAAAATCTGTGAGAATAAATTTTTGTTATAACCAGATACTGAAAAGCTCTCCTTTTGCTAAATCTATTTAAAAGCCCACAACAGTAGCCAAACACAGCCAACTAACTCTTAATTCTACTTTCCTCTCTCAGGCTGATATTCTAGCCATTATTTTTGTTGTTTTTCAAAAAAATCTAACTACCCTTGCACTTATGTCATAAAAAAATTCTGCCTTTTTTCCCTTTTTAATATTTGTATTCAAGACAAACAACAGGAGGTTGAAATCAGGCCATTTAAAAGAAACATCTGCTGACATTTATTCATATGCTACATGTTCACTTTCATCATTGAATGTAATGATAAACACACATTCCAGTCAATAATGGCAATTCCCAGCCAAGCTTTACAAATGGTCTCTTTAGCACCTAAATTGACAGCTCGGGAGATTTTGAGATAGAAGCTAAATATGGTACATTTGGACACTGTTTGCCTAAGTCTAGGATGTCTTGAAGACTTTAATAAGCAGACATACATTATGAAATAGAAGAAAGTCTTGACTGTGCAGGTATTGAAGCAGTTGAGTTTGACTCTCTTTGAGCAGATTAAAAATGCAGAAAAAAAAAAGAAACAAGAAAAAAAAAAACAAACCTTCCAAAACAAAAGGCCCTTTAAAGAGGGAAGTAAAACAGAGCTCTGGCCCACGCTCTGTAGAACATGGTTTCATTTAAGAGAGAAAACGAATTGCATCTCATTTAAATTATAGATCTGAATTGTGGAACGTGAAATAAGTTAAATATTTTGCTTCCAAAGTTAATTGAAACAAACCCTGCTCCGAGTTTCAATTATTATAAGAACATTTTAATAAAATATTAAATGTGTTTCATTTACTGCTTGCAGTGAATAATTATGTCAGATTTGGATATGCTAAGGATTGCTTTCAAACTGACAGCATAGGTTTTGATACATGTTCCTAACTTTTCCTCCGAAAGGGAGGTCACAAACAGAGTGAATAACAGTACTCAAGGTAGCCATTAGAGAGCTCATGAAAGGGATGGAATTAGCTTGAGTCAGCACTGGGAGAACATATAAAAACATGTTCCTCTGGGACAGCAAGGGTCCCATTTTATGTGTATCTGTTATGCATATCCCTTTACATTCTAGTTCAGATTGATTAACCTTGAAACTGAATCATAGAATGTGTTCCAGCCAAGCAGAAATCATAGCTTTACCCAACTCCATCATGTGTGAAGAGTTTTTCTTTTCAAAACTCTGCCTTACTGTGGTTTAAAACGGGTCACTCACTACGTATCTGAAACGAATCTAGACATGCAACAAACTATCTCTGAAACATAATGAGAGGTTTGTAAAGTTATCTTACACAATGTCATCCAAAGAACAAGTCACACCAATCTGTGCTGCTCCGATTTAATGGTATTTTTCTCTGAAATCGGCTCAATTTAGGAGACAGCTTGAAATTGTTTTTTTGTTTTTTGATTTGTTTCTCTATGCAGGACAAATGGAGCTAAATTTGGAATGTCAGATTACGATGTTTTCAGCTGCTTCCAAGGCATATTGAGCAAAGTAGCCAGACAGATCCGAACGCCTTATTATTGTTCTGTGTGGGAAAATAAGAAATTCAGAATCGGGGTTTAAGGGCCGCGCAGGGCTGTAAAGCTTGTCTTGCTCATGGTCGGTGGAGGACAGGTCACAGGACTCTGGCGGGATGGTACAGGTCTGGTTAAAAACCACGGTTTTCAGAGTCAGCACTCAGCTTAGAAAAATCCTAACACCACAATGTTCTTTTTTTTTATAATGTCACCTCTCCTATGAATCTACTGAAACAGGTGAAGTGAAAATGTCCTCTAGCCACCCACTTTTGCATATTCGCATCATTACTATGCAGTAAAATGGTGGTGGGTAAACCAATTTGTTCAAGGTCTTGGGCAGAGTTTAGAGGAGTCGGTTGATTTCTACTGATTCTCGGTCCTGAAAGCTCTCTACACGTGAATGTTTGGCAGGAGTGTGCCGCAGACCTGCAGCAACTCCGCTTGAGCAGAGTGTGCTTAATGGCAAAAGGGAGGAAAAGTAGTATGTGCTCCCTCCCAAGCCCCCAAAGCCAGAGAGGAGTGAAGATAGGACGCCAAATAAATCTGCCAGTGATTACGCTAAAGGAAATTATGATCTTGTTATAGAAACCATTAAAGGAAAACCAGAGTTGGTATGTAAATATTGTTGCATCATTATACCACTGAAAAAAACAACCTAGTGCAACATTAGTATGTTATGCAATTAACAAAATGAAAAATGAGCTGCTTGAATTTAAAGCTTTTAATGTTTTTCAAACAGATAATAAGCATTTTCAACACCATTGTAGAACAATAGAAAAAGGTTTCTCAAAGGGTGACATATTTCATCGATACTTATTTTGCCTAAAGGAGCTGATGTACATTCACATATCTCTGTTATTTGGTATTTTCTAAGTCATCAAATAGCAATCATGTAAAAATGAAAGCAGGATGAGGATAGAAGACTTGTGAGAATATCAGGAAGTGGGTTTTGTGATTGTTTAAAGACATTATTGGCCTGTACATGTTCTACTGATTTTGGAAAAAGCAGCTTGAATAGCCATCTTTGCATAGTAGGCAAAAGCCCCATTACTGAGTGCTGTGTATATTTTAAATATTTTAAATCCAAAAGTATTCTTTAAATATTAATGTACTTCTTCAGAGCCTTAGAATTATAAAATATAATTAAATTTTAATCTATTATTCAATATTCTTATTGACTCCTGAAAACCAGAAGTTAATTTATATATTCAATTAACTCTAATAGAATCTGAAAAATACGTCAGCAGAGTTATTTCAATGGAAAAACAAAAACTTCTCCAAAATATGCATAAAACATTCTGATGTACTGTATTACACAGATATTGTTCAAATAATAGACTATTTGTAATATATGGATTATAACTATACCATTCATCTTATTGTACCAGTATTTGTAGCTGAACAAAAAACTCAATTATTTTATGTTTTGAAAGTCAAAGAATTGCTTAATCAAAAACAATTTTATAAACATGAACTTACATTACCAACAGTGAAGCAGTTTTACTTTGCAGATGATGAGTGATTTTAGTATCAAATTCAGAATAGTAAGGAAAAATTCATAAGGGGACAATGCAACCTTCATAATTTATAAATGGATATAATTTACTGTAGGCACTAGAAAGTTAATATGTTCTCTAAAGATTTCTTTAATTTAGTTGTTGCTAATTTATTCACACTAATACAGAAAAAAACACTGCAAAATTTTTCATAACAAAAAAACTGTGCATATCTCTGTGTTTTAGCTGGCATGTGGTTCCACACAGATGGTTTGGGGCTTTCTTTGCTGCAAAACAGATGGGCCTGCACTGTCCCTTACCAATCAAAAGAGAACTTGAAAATATAGGAATATCTTTACCTACATTGCGTCCTTTAATTCAAGAAATTAAAATGCCTAAAAGTATAAATAACTGCCCGTGGAAAATAACTTTTGAAATGGGATATCATATGTTGAAATTATACAGTAACCCAGTTCAGGTTAAATACAAAAAATATAAAAAGTTTGGCTTGTATTCGATATTGTTTGTAACATACAACTATTAACTTAAGAAATTTATAACCGTGGAATGACTGTTATCAGGTGTTCACCTTGCTTTAAATACCGCTGCTGTTTAAAAACTTGAAGTGCTGTGAAGCGTATTTCAATTCAGAGTGATCATTCTAGTCAAAGGCATCCATTGAACCAAGTTAGCAAACACATATGAGTTTGGTATACTTATGACTGACATACTTTTACAACCAAAATAGAAATGAAAACAAAGCTCTGAATTAACCTTAATGCTTTAAGTATCACTTTAATTAATTTGCAACAGAAATTATAAATAAAAGTATTTTGTACCTTGAATTAGAAGCGCAGCCTGCCTTCAGTTTTAAGAATCCCATTGAAATGTGGAAGTATGATTTCGGGACTATTAAAAGCACTCTCTTTGTTTTGTATATATCAGTAAATTGCATGAAGTAATGTGGCAGCGCACACTCATATCATCACCGTGTGAGAGACAGACATCGTGGGCTCGTGAGCTGAGAATATAGTGTGGTTTATAGGGAGAGCGCCTACTGCTTTTATCTCTGACATACAAATAAAACTGTCAACATGTGATGCTGGGACCAATTTCGGATATTTTGTAAATATACATTCTAACAGTGAGTAACTTTGACGAGCATAGTCAAGGCTACAGTTAGCTTTCAGAGGCTGGTGTTTCTCTCTGGCATTTCCCTCAAAGGGCAGTGTAGCTGTCTAGTGTACCTTCATTTACCCAGGATAAGTGGTTTCAGAGCACTAGGTACCCTGTATTTTACTTATCTTCCAAACTATGCATTTATACATTGTATAGTGTTTCCAGGAAATGAGAAGTGATCAAGCTCTAATGCTTAACTATAAGAAAAATAAATATAAATTCACTTATGTATAGGTCTATAACTATATATCGATATATAAATAAACACATATATACTTACATGTATATTTGCAACTATACATATAACTATATATAACTGTATCCATATATATCTATACATATATATTCTCTCTATATATGTTTGTATAGATCTTCATTCCTTACAAATATTTTACCAAAGAGCACAGAAAGACTTTTTGTACATATAAGCAGCATATCTTAAATTGGATTCTTTCTTTCTAATCCTCACCCAAGGATATATTTTCATTTATATTTTTTAGAGAGAGAGGAAAGGAGAGAAAGGCATCCATGTGAGAGAAACATTGATAAGTTGCCTCCTGTATGCGCCCCATCCAGAGATGAACTTGCAACCTAGAAATGTGTCCTGACCTGGAATCAAACCCATAACCTTTTGGTGCATGAGATGACACTCCAACCAAATGAGCCACCCGGCCAGGGTGGGTTCTTTTTTGAACGTTCATATACCTAAAAGAAACTGAGTATTTTTTTCTTTTGTCTGTGTGACACAAAATAACAGCTTTGCTTGTATTTCTCAATTACATGAAAACCAGTGTCTCTCATAGCTTTAGAGTAGCGATTTTCAACCGGTGTGCAATAAGAGTTCTTAAAGCATGCAATAGCTGTCCAGGGTGCATGAATCAAAATTATATCTATTTTTTTTTGTCAGACCAGCAAAAAATATATAATTTATCTTTTAGTATGCCACAGAATTTTAGTAATTAGCTTGTGTGTGCCATGGTATGAAAAAGGTTGAAAATTGCTACTCTCAATGAAAGGTTTTGCCAGGCTAGTAAATGTAAATAAAACTGTAAAATAAATATATTTAAGAAAATAAATTGTTCTCCTGCACTCTTAAATACTTTGGCATGCTTAAATACTTTGGCATCTACATAAACAAATAATTGACATGGTAATAACAAATAATTTTTATCATTCTTTTTAAAAACATTTTTTTCTTTATTAATTTTAGAGAGGAAATGAGAGAGAGAGAAACATCGATGACAGAGAACATCGATTGGCTACCTCCTGTATGCTCCCCACTGGGGATCGGGCCCACAATCTGAGCATATGTCCTGACCAGGAATCGAACTGGCTATCTCTCAGTGCATGGGTTGATGTTCAACCACTGAGCCACGCCGGCTAGATAATTTTTATCATTCTTTAAAACCAGTTTCTAAAGATAAAAGATGTCTTCTAGCTGAAACCTAGATCAAATTACTGTAGTTGACTAAAGTAAGACTAAACACTTAAAAATGTCCCACACTTGGCCTGGCAAGTTTGGCTCAATGGTTAGAGTGTCAGCCTGCACATTGAAGGGTCATGGTTTGATTCCTGGTCAGGGGTGTATACCTTGGTTGCAGGTTTGGTTCCTGGCCTCAGTTGGATTGTGCAGGAGGCATCTGATCGATATGACACAGCAGTTTCTTTCTCTACCTCCCTCCCTTCCACTCTCTAAAAACCAATGGAAAAAGATCCTCGGGTGAGGATTAACAACAACAAATGTTCACACGTTAGTTTTTAAATAATTCAATTGGTCTTTTTTTTTTTTTTGCACATTAGTAAAGTTTACTGGAATTGTTTTTCCAGTGAAGTATGAGTTATGAAGTTCTCTGGCCTAACATTCAGTCAGTAGGCATTAAATCTACTAGAAATTCAAGGAGCACAGTCAGCAATAGGTTAGCTTCGCAGCATTTTTAAGAAAGGTATCTGCATTGTTGGGAATATTCTGGCTATTAAGAGAAACCAATTCGGCCAAAGGTTAAACAAAACAAAACAATAAACAACCTAAGGAAATAGATGAGCATTTTATGGATTCTTCCTGCACTCCACTGAGAGAAAGGATACATCTAAACAACTCAGCATTGGACGTTTTAGATGATCCCATCAGCCACTACTGGCTTAGATGGCTCTTCAGTGTCTTTCTAGAAATAGGTCTGATGTACCAAAAGCATAACACATATCCATGTCTATTTCTTGGAGGTTTCGAATGCTCCAGAGCTCCTTGGTCAATCTTTAAAGTATCCTCCTGCTACTTATGTAACCCAAGTTCAGTTTTGTCAAGTGACATGGACCTGAACAGAAGTTAAGGTCCTTTCTTATTTGAATTTTGTCAAAACAAGTTGGTAAATTATATTAACTTTCTTGCAAACAAATAGTCATTGTATCAAGAAGTAAATGTTAGCAACTCCTCATTTTTCCTAATTCCAACTATTAATATCTGTAACAACTATATGAGAATGCAAAGAAGAGGCATTTACTGTTATTTGTCCTGTTATTGTTTCCAATTATTTGCAGCCCTCCACCCCCACCCCCGACAAGATTATATTAGTCTCTGCAGGACTGACACCAGGTCTGGCCACAAGATTTGATTTCCCAATGATCTGCGAACCCAAATGATCTACATCACATCTAAGCAGAAACTGTAAGAGCGAAGGCATGATTGGACCATTATTCTTTTCTCAATTTGATAGATAACGGTTGCTCTTTTACAAATCCTGGAATGAAAAAGACATGGGCGGTGGCAGAGTCATGCTGCTGCCCAGCTGATTTATAGCACGAGGAAGAAAGAAACTTTTGTTTTTGAGAGCCCCTGAGGTTGAGAGGTTATCTGTTACCACAGCAAGATTTAGAATGAGCAAACTAATAAAGAATTTAAAAATTTCCAAAATATATGACATCATTTCCATTTTTATGACGTCAAAGGAACTCTGCCAGTATGTGGAGGGCAGATGGCCATGGAGAAACCTGGCAGCAGGAGGATTAGCTAGAGGAGACCAAGAGGGACCGGCTGGCATCACTGCCAATAAATAATTGACAGTTTGTGGGAGAGAGAAACATGCGAATTGTTTCCCAGCTGATGTTGGGCTCTGGGAAGTGGGAGTTGGGATCATGAAAGGTTTTGTGCAGAAGATGAGTCGTAGGAGGAAGTAAAATGTGAATTGAATGTGGAGTGGAAAGTGGTCAAGAACGACTAAGAAATTCCTGTTTCCCGAGTGAGCTGATGGATCACTGAGTTATCTCAATTTAGTTCTTCGCTTTCTTATTAAAGATGTTTTATTTAGTGTTTCCTAAACTTCACATGTTATCCCTCATGTTTTTAAAATCTATTCTTTTAATTAATATTTATTTATGGATTTATTTTTAATATGTATTAAGTAGTCAATGGAAAAAATTTTAGAAAATGCAGACAAGCCCCTTACCCCCAAACTATTCCAAAGAAAATCCCTGAAAATGATTACCCAATGATAACTTTGAACATTTCGGTGGTTTTTCTAATAAATGTCTTCTATATTAAAATATGTATATCTTATGAAGAAAGACCATATAATATTTATAACCTGGTTTTTCTACTATAACACTAGCAGTTTCTGTATTGTTACATTTAAAATTATTTTATTTTTTTCATTACCTTTATCCCCTTTAAGCCCTCTACCACCTCCACCCCAGCCCTTCGGTCACCATGCTGTTGTCCATGTCCATGAGCTCTCTCTCTGTCTTTTTTTTGCTCAATCCCTCCACCTCCCCTGTCCCCCCACAGAATGTATTGTTACATTTTAAATTGCTGTGCAGAATTCCATTTATAGATTTAATACAGTTCATTTTATATTATTGGGTATTTAGGTTGTTTCCACTTTTTTCCCCCGTATTCTAAACAATGCATTAGACATATACGTATTGATAATATTTTTGAAAGCATTTAAAGTGTTTAGTCAAATATAGCCCTTGCCACCCAGATTTGAAAATATCTATTTTCTTCACTCAATGTAGTCTTGTAAATAAGTTCCCTTCCCCTAGCAGAAGAAATTCTTGAGCTATAAATTGTGGATGTCATGTACCAGTGACAGTAGTCCAGTTATATTAGTCCATCAGATGGTAATGTTTCTCCACTCATGAAAGCTGTTCTACTGGCTTGTGAATTTCCCCCCAGTGATCTGAGAGCTAAGGCTGCCTGAAGAAGCACAGATCAAGACAACACACCTGTATCCTGTCACTTCATGCATAAATATGCACTTCCTGGTAGTACTATGCCAGATATCAGTTCAACTATTCCCAGATAGCCTGATTTCTGTACCTATGGAGCCAGTCTCCATGGCAGGATTGTAGATCCCCATATGGAAAGACCAGGAGAGGCCACGAAACCTCCTGGCAGAAGCCAATATATGACTGTGTCTTTTTTTCTCTCTCCTTTCCCATGAGACCAGGTCTGGATAGTAGCTGCCTGGTCCCCTGGCTCCTGTTATGCACATTCAGACAAGAGCCACAGATGCAATGGACAGAAAGTATGAGTTAGAAATAACCCTCTGCTGTTGTAAGGTGTGGGACTTTTGGATTGTTACGACACCTGCTTCTCCTCTCCCAACGAAAGCTCCCAGAGAACAGCCATGCATTCATGGAGATAAGATCAGAAGAGGCCGTATAGAGGAGTGGGTGAAGCCTGGCTTCCTAGGCTCACAACCTGCTTTTATTCTTCCTAACCAAGTGATCTCAAGTAATGACATTGTATAACTTTTTAACTTTTCTTATCCTCATAGGAGAATGGAGATAATAATACATAGTCTCAAATGGCTGTTATCAAGATTGAGATATCAAATGTAGTGTTTAATATTCTGATAATACAGACGTTTTTCACAATATACAGTTATTATTATTTTATGTTTTTAAATCCTCACCCAAGGGTATTTTTCTATTTTTTTTCATACACAGCGGGAGGCGGGGGGGGGGGGGGGAGAGAAACATCGATGTGAGAGAGACACATGAATCGGTTGCCTACCACACAACCCTGAACAGGGCTGGGTACCGAACCAAAACTGAGGTACATGCCCTTGACCAGAACTGAACCCGTGACTCATTGGTCCACAGGCCAATGCTCTAAACGCTGACCAGAACTGGCCAGGGCTGTTTTTAAAAAAGCATTAATATTAATAGTTTTAAGCAAAAGAACTTGAGTTGTAAGTACAAATATCTGGATTTAAATCTCAGTGCTACCTATTACTATCTTTGTGAATTTGGATACATTACTTAAATTCTCTGAATCTTTGTTTACTCATCTACATAACTGAGATAAGAATGCCGAGCGTGGTATCATTGAGGTAATGAAATACGTATGTGTATATCAGGAGCACAATGTATGGCATGTTGCAAACACCCAATAATGGTAGCTGCTCTTATGATTAAGAATCAATAGTGCCCACCATTTCAAATCCTCTGGATGATAGAAAAGTATTTCCACGGTCATATATGATCTTCTTCTGTCTATACTAGATTCTCAACTTATTACTTTCAAATCTGCTGCTACACATCTAAATCAACTTCATGGATCAACTGATTTTATATTTAAATGTCATGTAGCATGGCTATAGGAATTATCTTTGATTTGACCAAGCCTATTTTTAGAAAATTAAACCATGCTGAAATATATGAAAATATATATAATACAAAATCTAATCATTCATCTGGCCTTGTCAAAGAGGATTTCAAGTATTTGAGATGAAAAGACCAGACAAGGGATGGAACTATCTGAAGTATTGTCTTGATTTACCATAAACAGACTCTGTTATCTTGGGAGAGGGTTTCTTCATCTGTAAGGTTACTTTGTTATGGTTCAGGACCAATGACTGAAGTAGGAGACACTGTATATTTGGTTCTCAGAGCCCTGAAGTGATGAGCAGATACTTCTTATATTACTTTAGCATAGTTTTCTCTTCAAATGCGTAACTGGATAGAAACTATCAGGTCTAAGTAACCCTTAAACGTACCAGTAGGCTAGGACTTTCCCTCATCTAGCTCCATGGGTCTTGAAGTCCTGAAGTAAATTTGGAGAAAAAAGCTACAGCAGCATCAACAACAACAACAACAAGCAAACGACTCCATCTGCCAGCCCCGTTCTCAGGTCTTCCTTGTCACAGTGGATGTTGTCCTGTGAGTGTGTGAAAAACAATTACTCTGCAAAGCTGTATTCATTTATTCAAATCTTACATTTCTCTTTTCCATACCATCTAATATCTGTTCCTCCCCCCCCCCATTCATGTTAGTTGTGTTTTTCAGAAGTTCTCAAATTAGTTGCGGAGAGTTACTTTCAGAGAAATAGAGTCCAACTTAAATACAGAATATTCAAAATATAATCTAAGGAAGATATATACAAAAGTGGTAGATAATCATAAAAGTGTTAGAAGTTGATAGAACTTAGTTTAGCTTCTGTCTTTTCATACCATCAAACCACAGGATTCCATTTTCATGACCTCAAATCCAGATGGATGTGGGTAAAAAGTTCTAGTCCAAAATCTGACTGTTTGTAGACACCCAGATGTTTGTTTTTGTGCAAGTACTGCACACTTAGAATTTTTCCATGTCAATCATATTTGTAAAAAGCATGCACACTTCTGTTTCTGTTTTGAATGAGAATGGATACGTAGAAATCAGGAGGAACACTAAAAACATTCCAGAGCCTTCAGATGAGTCAAAGTTTCCATGCAGGCAAGGGGCGATACCTCCGAAGGTCTTCATGTTGTAGACCAACATGGTGATAGCTGTCAGAAGCAGACCAGCAAACACTGACCGCCCTAAAGTCCCAGCAGGTGAAAGGTGAAATTGACAAAGCAAAAAACTTAGAGGACAATTAGGGAGAGAGAACAGCATAAGTGATACTATGAAAGCCACAAAGCATAGTGATGCATATGGGGACTTGCTAAGAATACAGTGTGGAGGAGTCTAGGTAGGGGGTGTCAATGAGCCTGGTACAAAATTAACTCAGAAAAGTGGTGATGGGAAGTGTAGAGAAGGACTGTGGAGGGCTTGGAATATCAAGCCAAAGAGTCTGTATTTTGTTCTGGAGACAGTGGGAAACCACAGATAGTTTGTAAGCAGGGGCTGACATAAGCAGAGCTGTGCCTCAGGAAGATTGATGGCCTGGCAGCCATGTGAAACAGGGACGTGTATGCAGAAGGTTTCCTGGTTTTCCGATGACAAGGTGCCACCAAGACCCAAAGGTTTTTATTTTTTAGTTTTTTTTTTTTTTTAGCAGAAATCTTATATTTCCAATTCGTTTTTTTTTTTTTTTTTTTTTTTTTTTTTTGTAGCTTTTAAATCTGTGCACGTGCCAGAAACATAATCTTCAGCCTTACGATTTTTTAACTCTCACAAAAATTGGGGGTCCTAATGGTAAATCTTTCCATTTTATGTAATGAAACTTTCTCCCTGTGGTTTGTAACAGTCAACAAAAGCTGCAGTTGTGGAATGAGAAGAGAATACTATAGCCTAGAAAGCCTTACTCAGTCTCTGCCCTACCACATAAAAAAAAAAAAGACAAAAGAACCCAAACACTAATACTTTATCGTGCAATTCCATAGTTGCTTTACCACTAATTAGGAAAGGACTGTTAACTCAAAATTATATAGCGTAGAGAAATAATGTGTTATTACGGGCTATTTTTTTTTCTTTGTGAAGAAAACATATTTCCCTTGAAACTTGGTGCTAGTACTCGTATCCTTCTATGGTGAATGGCATTATTAACTGTAAACAAGTAAATGGAACCCAAATGAACCACTGACATTTTCTAGAACTGCCCTTCACATAATTGGGACACTTTTGAACCTAACAAATGTTGTTTGAGTTCCAAAGATACATAAAATGATTTTAAACCACCCTAAGTAGCATCAAGAAAGATAAAAACATTCTAAATCTTTAAGCAGATAACTCTAATTCCTATACTTCTTTTATACCATCTCTTAAACATATTTAAATTATAAATCCAATAAAGGGCTTTCAAAGATCAAGGTTCAAATACCAGTAAAACAAATGCCAATTTTTTTTCCCATTTGTAATTGACTTCATTTTCACAAAACTCCCCTAAGAAACATTCCGTCAACTTATAATTGAATACATTTGACTTGTGATTTGAAGTGTTTAAAACAAAGGAATTTTTTCCAATACCAGAGCGTTTTCTTCTGTACTGTTACAGAGCTCTTTCTCAGTCAAGAAACCTTATCTAATCCTGTTTCATCCTTTAAAACTGCCTACACACTAATCTCTAGGGACAAATTTAATACTTTGCAACAAAGAGAATATATCCCTTTTCAGTTTGAATAGAGGAATTGTTAGGACACCAGTGAGGTATGAATAACATTATAATGCTGCCATTTACTTGGCGAAAGAAAAAGCAGGTCTCCTGTTGCAACCCAAGAAGAAGGCCTCCTTCTTTGGGTTAAATTTTTTGACCCCTGGTATATCCCCAGACACCTATGTTACTGCGCTATTTGGGTCTTCTACCTCTTGCGAAGTAAACACTGAGCAAATCTAAGTAAACAGTTTGTTTTAGTTGAAGATAGAAAGACTCCATTTAATTGAGTTTTGATGATAGATGTGCTCCAAATGGTGCAAACAACTTTGACATGGTAAAATAATATTGTCTTATGGCATGTGTAACACTACATAAAGAATCTTAGCTTAGCACTTTCTGAGTTTACAACATTTAAGTGAGAAAATGACAAAAGAAAGCCAAACTGTCAGAAACAGAAAAAAAAAAAAAACTTTAACAACCTTATAATACAGACTATAATTCTTCTCTTTATTCATTTGGTTTTGGGTATAATGTTTGCAACAGAAGGAAGGGAATGCAGCCGAACTTTGTACTTGTGAAACTTTATTTTTCTGTGGTCCATTGCGTATAGCTGAAAATAACACCTCAACGAACACTTGAGCATTGATTATATGATAGGTTGTGGGCGAGTAGTTGAGGCAAATCAACATGTCAAGAAAAGTAAACTCCAACTGGCACGGTCCGTCACTCCTACCAATACAAAGTGTATTGCCATTGAAACCATGCACAGAGCTTAAAAGTCAAAATCTTATATCGCCAGTCTCCACATAAAATATTACTCATTTGAAGAGTTTATTAGTAATCAGCTTATTATACAAATGGCAAAATGCAGGTGTAGATTAGTGTTAAACTCAGGATTAACATTTTTATTCTCTTACCTTTGCAGTATAGGTACTCCTCCTGCTTGCTTTTGAGAAATATTTTATATAGCCTTATTAAAAATCAGTTGTATATATCTTCTTCATATAATCTTTAGAAACAAATTTTTGTTTGTTTTTTAAATCCTCACCAAGGATATATTTTTTTTCTATTTATCTTCAGATAGAGTGGGAGGGAGGGAGAGAGGAAGAGAGAGAGAGAAACATCGATGTGAAAGGAGATACATCACTGGTTGCCTCCCGCACAACTCAGACCAGGGCCGGGACAAACACAACCGAGGTACATGCCCTTGACTGGAATTGTACCTGCAGCTCATTGGTCCACAGGCTGACACTCTAACCGCTGAGCCAAACCGGCCAGGGCTAGAAACAATTTTTTTTTTTTTTTTAACATTCAGAACAGTGAGTCACTTGATTTGCTTTTAGTCACATAAGATAGCTGATCTCATTATACCATGTGGTCGTATATGTACTATCACTCTCTTTAAATGCAGGACTCCTGTATCCTGAGGGAAAAGATACAAAATTTCATGTGATTTCAAAACCAGGAGAGGCTAATCTGTAGTAGAAAAAGTGATTTTGGATAACTATAAACTATCATCCAAGATTTTCTGGATGTTTTCAAAGTTATACTATCAGTAGTAAAGACCAAATGCTTCCAAGCTCCTGTCCAACAAAATTAGAAAAGCAAATATATCACTTTTCCAATACTTGTAACTTAGGTTATAAACTTTGAACACTGTTTCTCATCAGGAATTTATTATTTTAATTTCTTTCTCTTCTGCATTTTCAACTTCTGTCTTATTACTGACTTGCGGTTTTATAAATCTAAATGTTCTCACCTCTTCTATCTTAAAACGCAGAAACTCTAGAACAGACACTTCACAAGAAATATATATAAAATATTAATAAGCCCATGAAAAAGCCTCGAATCGATTGCTCAAATTCCAAACTGAAACGTCAAATAAAAGCTCACTCTAGAACTACTGAAATTTAAAGAGACTGAAAATAATCAACTGCTAGAAAGGATATGGAATAACTAGAACTTTCTTAAATTATGAGTGGAATTTTTTAATAAAGCCAAACATACACCTAGCCTATGACTCAGTAGTCCTAGAAAAATTAAAATATATGTCCATAAAAAGACTTGTTCAAAAATGATAAAATATTCATCAACAGATGAATAGGAGGACAATGCATGGTGTAATACTACTGAGCAATTAAAAAGCAACAAGCTAGTGATACCCAACACAAGTTGATAAATCTTCATATTAATGGATAAATATTAACTGAACGAAGCCAGGCAGAAATGAGAACATACTGTATTCTTCTGTTCATATAAAATTTTAGGACAGCAAAACTAAGCTGTGATGATAGAAACTGTAACCGGTTTCCTTGGATGATTGACCTGAAAGGGCCAATGGAAATCTATGCGTTGGATGAGGTGATGGTTAAGTGGTATGTAGTTTTTCAAAATTGTTTGAACTGTACACATAAAATCTGTGTATTTTCTTGTATATACATTAGAACGCAAAAAATACAAAAAAGGAAAACAAGATCCTGTTTCGATTCTACACTGGCCCTGATAAAACCCATCTCTTTAATAGCTAAACTTCTTCAACAAGTTAACTTCATTTGTCCTCTCCATTTCCTTACCTCCCTCTCACTTTACACACAGTCGTCCCCCACCCCCATGCATCCCTCCTCTGCAAAATTATCTTCCCCTGGATGATGGGGCCTGGCAAATGCCTACTTGTACTTTAGGTTTTAGCCTAAACATCACCTTCTCCTCACCCTCTGCACCACATTGAGTGTTGTGTCTACACATTTCCACAACATTCTCTACTTTTACAACATAACATTTATCATCTCTTTGTATAATTACACTGAGCCATATGCTCTGGGCAGGGATGTTGCTTTTGTTGACTCTCGGATTCTTCATACCAAGCCAAGTGCTTGGTGTGTGATCTCTGAAAAACTGTCAAATGAATAAAAGGTAAATGAAGGAACCATCTTCCTTAACTTTCACATACTTGCTCTATCATTTCTCTTTTGATTTCTATCCATTTTTTCTTCCACAGTTGTAGTTTGAGCCCTCAACATCTCTTTCCTAGACCTTGGTAATGAGTCCCTAACAGATCTTTCTGCCTTTGGCCTCTCGTCTTTCCAAACCAGTTCACATTGCTACAGGAAACATCAAACATGCCCATTAAATCAAGTCATTTTCCCTCTTCAAAATCTTTAATTCTGACATCGTTTCCCATGTCGAAGTCTCTTGAATATTTTTTTTTCCTCCATTTCTACTTTCTCTTCACCTCTTGCTTGGACTTTTGCAAACCTCTAACTGCCTCTTGTGCTTTGTCATTCTACTGCCTCCTACAGACTCAGCAGCATTGTCTCCTCTTAACATCGATTAACCTCTGTTTGGTTTACAATCTTTTATTGGCTTGCCATGGGCTACAAAAAAAACAAAAACAAAAACAAAAAAAATTTGTAGTTCCTTACCTGGAAACATACGACTCTCTGTAATGCAGTTCTTAAAAAACATTGGCACATGCTATTCCTCATGTTTTAAGAAGGTCCATTTCTCTATTCTTCATCTTGAAATACTCAGTGAAATGTCACACCCATGAGTGACCTCATCCAAACCCCTAGGGGTGCTCATTCCCTAGGCTGCTCCACTGCTTAGTTCACGTTTCTGAAATAACATTGCTACGCTGTATGATTTTTCTCTCTTTTCATGTTTGGTTTCCCTTGTTAAGACTACAGATTCTTGAGGGTGACAACAATGTATTATTATTTTATTTTTATGCCTTGTACCTAGTACAATGCTTGGAAATTGAGATGTGATTAATTAAATGAATCTGTTAAATGAATGCACTAGTGAATGTGAATCCATACCAGTTCTGAATGCAGATGCTATGCTTTTGCTTCTGTGGATTGCCCTCCATTCGGTTCTGTGATTAGTGAAACTTATGCCTCTTACAGGTTCTGGTTCGACTGGTTCCTTTTAGGTGACTTTCTCACTGCTCTGTTGAGTAAGAATTAATTTTAACTGCCAGTGTGTTCCTTTGGTGGCTTTGCTTATTCATCCATATATAACTTAATATATATAATATTGTGAACTGGCTACATTTTTGGCACTATATGTGCTATCAAGCTTACAAACGAGAATGTGACCTGGTAGCTACCACTGAGAAGTTCACAGTCTAATGGTAAAACTAAAGATACAATTCAATCTGTTAAATGCTATAATCAAGGTGAGAATAAAATGCTGCAAGATCAGAGAGCTTGGAGGAATTAATTTGACATGATTCAAAGGCAATGATTCATAGAGTGGTTGAGATTTGAGCTGGTACTTGAAAAAGGCATAGGAGTTTGACAGGCAAATGGGTGGTTATAAAGATATCCCAGGCAGAAGAAACAGCCGTTGTAAATGCATAGATTCATGAAGAAGAACTCTGGCAAGTGATTCACCACCCCCTTTTTCCCCCTCCACAATGATCTTCTAAACTTCTTGTCCATGAATATAACACTCTGAACTCTAGCTGACAACTTAGTAACTCTCACACCAAAGACTCCCGTCAACCTTCCCAGTGACTACACCTTGGATTTGGTGTCACCTAAAGAGCAAAAATGCCAAAATTCTTAATTCCAGTGTTCCCCTCTCATGCTTCCAATTCCCCATTTATTTTTCCATCCTTATTTTCTGTACTTTTCATGATCTTATGACCCTTCAACTCCCATTACCTCTCTTGTGGGTGTCCCCTTCATCCATTATTTTTCACAGGAAAGGTGTATTAAATGAATGATGACAAGATTTAGGGAAAATAGTAGCCATATCACTAATAATACATACCGCTGTAAAATTTGAACATTGTGATGTTTTCTTTTGGAGCTTTGCTGTTGCCATAGTTAGGCTCATCCAGACGGAGACATGATATTCTGTAGTTACTTGAATAGAATCCTGTGGTCCTAAAGGGATGTTCCTGTGCCTCAGCAACTAGCTGGAGTCTGAGCAAAAAGTAATTAAAAAGAAAGGGCCCGGCCAGTGTGGCCCAGTGGTTGAGCATTGACCCATGCACCAAGAGGTCACCAGTTCTATTCCCTGTCAGGGTTCATACCCAGGTTGTGGGCCCAATTCCCTTTGAGAGAAATGCAGGAGGCAGCCAATCAGTGTTTCCTCTCATCGATGTTTCTGTCTCTCTCTCCCTCTCTTCCTTCCTCTCTCTCTAAAATCAATAAAGAAAATAGAGAGAGAGAAAGAGAGAGAGAGATAAGAAAGAGAAAGAAAGAAAGAGCACCATTAGGACTTTATTGGGCTCCCTCTTGGGAGTTACACACTTGGAAAAAAAACACTGAATTAAAAATGAGTATACTATAGGCCCTGGCTGGGTTACTCAGTTGGTTAGAGCATCATCCTGCTACACCAAGGTTGTGGATCAGGCCACATATAAGAACCAACCGATGAATGCGTTAATAAATGGAATAATAAATCCATCTCTTTCTTTCTCTCTCTAAAATCCATAAATTTAAAAAAATGAGTACACTATACTAGATCAAATCATAATTTAACTGAATTACTTAATTTTCAACACTGTAACATAATGTTATGTGTTTAGATTGGTGATGCATATATATTTCTTAACTAGATTTAACTTTTGTGAGTACATGAAATTTTGAAAACTGCTAAAAGAATGCATCACAACTAATATCACACTATTTTAAATAGCCCATTGTCTTAAACAGATTGTATTTTAAATAAACTGTTAGTATTGTTTTAACTGTTTGGCAGAGATGATGTCTTAGAGTAAGCTGTGATTCCAAATGAGGCAATTTGGCTTCAGAGCCTGGACTTACAACCTGCAGCTCTGAGGAAGGATCCTACACATTAAGTCATCCCAGCTCTGCCACTTAACCACCTGTGTTATCAGGAGTGTGTTACCCTAGCTCTGTGAGTCTCGAGATTCCAATATGGAATGGAGGTGATCTAGAACTTACCTTTGAAGGTTATCGAATTCAATGAGATGATGTTAGTGTCGCCTTTTATGACTCAGCTCTAGAAATCACTAAGTCACTTCCACTCCATTTTATTCTTTGAGACAATGATATAATCCTGCCCTGACTCAAGGGTTGGGGGTATAATATGTTGCCTCTTGATGGGACGTGGCAAGGTTCTGGAAGAGCATGTAGTAGGGAAAGTATTGCTGTGCCTATTTCTGGAAAGTACAATCTGCTATATTCATGATGACTGCCAAGAAATTTCAGTGGCAAGGAACGTACTCCCCTTGGTATACGTATGGCTATGGCATAAAGACAGTCACACGGACCTTTTCCTGTGGCACTTGGCTGTCTACATAATTCAGGTGAAATCTGCAATGCAAAATTTCAGGCCCTTTCATTTCATTCCTGGGTCAAGTAGAACAATTTAGCACGTTTTTAAAATTTTAATATGTTGCCTTTATATGTAAGAAAAATACATCATTCTAAGTTTATTTCATTCCTTATTCAGTGCAGACCACCAGCACACCTCTCCTGATGGTATCAATTTCCCTGATCCATTCTCCTTCTGTTAAATCCACTCAAACAATCTCCATACCTAATGTATTTTACCATCTATATTTTAATGGTGGTGTTTTCTAGAAATTGTCCTAACCGTTTTGTTTTTTCACTGTATGCAATCATTTCACCCATGTTTCAACTATAATAAAATATGCTGATAATGCCCATATTTCTGTTGCCATATCTACTTTTGTCCCCAGTTTACTATGTAATCTCCTGCAGAAGGGAGGACATACCTGAATCTCAACATGCTGTTCAAACTGTCAACATTAAGAAACATTCAAACCTAGAGAGAATTTTTGTGAGTTTTTTTGAACCAAACTGTCAACAATTGTCAGGAAGCAAAGTCTCAACAGATTGAGATATGCTCCAGAGAATGGCACTTTTGCACCTTATTTTATACATTACAGTCGCAAGGGGAGATGTAAGTGGGTTACCTGAAATCCACTGGTGATAAATTAGGGAGGTAAGAAAAAGCAAAGTGTGTGTGTGTGTGTGTGTGTGTGTGTGTGTGAGGACCTTTGAGATTGGATACAAAGTAAAATGATAGACACATACATCTTTTACATAGGTGGTACAGGACAGTCAACAGCTAACAATTAAGATGAGAACAAGAACAATGAAAGAATTGATGGTGTCCACCCTGGTACATTGGTTGTGCCCTTGGAAATAGGAGAGTTGTCCTGATTTTCCAAAAGAATTAAGATTATTTTAGATGCAAAGATAATAGACAGGCTCAGTTAAGGTAAAGATTGACATTTGTTAGGGAAGATTCTAGCCTAGGACATGACTACCTGCCATAAATTGCTTTTAGTTAAAATGTTTTTTTGTTTTGTTTTGTTTTGTTTTTTATCCTCACCCGAGGACATTTTTCCAATTTTTGTACAGATAGAGTGGGAGGGAGAGAGAGAGAGAGAAACATCGACGTGAAAGGGACACATCGAGTGGCTGCCACCCGCACGACCAACCAGGGCCGGGGACAAACTGCAACCGAAGTACGCGCCCTTAGCGGGAACTGAACCCGGGTCTCTCCAGACCGCAGGCCAACACTCTAACTGCTGAGCCTAACCGGCCAGGGCTAGTTAAAATGTTTTTATAATTTCAGACCATCCTTTGTGGTTACTTGAGGTCTCTGAGTTTGCAAGTTTGCCACACTAGCCTTCCCTGAGTTTGTCGGGTTAGCATGTGGCCCCTTTTCATCCACAAACTTAACTAATTTTTCCCCTTTCCAAGCTATACTTTTTATATCCACCCTCCTTTCATTGATCATTTCTTTTCATCCAACAATCTTGGATTTTTTCTCTTTAGTATATGCTCTACTTTCTAGGACTCACCATGACCCATTGATTCTACTCCTCTGACATCTTTTACTGTAATGTTCACGATTCTGTCTCAAGTTAGGACTCATCATTACTCACCTGGACTCCTTTATTCACTCCAGTCCTACCTCAAACTTTCCACCTGTTTGGTCTGTATAAAATAGAAGCCTCTTTAAACAAAGTATAATCAATTCGCATAATCTTCTGAATAAAGTCCAAAGTCTTTACCATTTCTAACAAGACACTAATTTTCTAAGGTCTACCTATAAATCTCACCTTTATAAATACCTGGTGTTTCAGGAATACCCAGTGATTTTCTCTCTTTCAAAATGTGCTGACGAGGACTCTGGGTCTTTGTTTAAGCAGATCCCTTTTCACCTTTACCAGATAACCCGAGAAGTAGTTTTGTCCTTCAACAAGTACTTCTTCTAGGAAAATGTATCTGTTAATGTTGCAGTCTGAATTATTGCCCCTGGCTGGCTTGCACAGAAACCTGTAAGAATGTTTAACAGTCAAGAGGCTATGCTATACTAGTATTTTTGGTGTGCTAGTTTACCTAAGAGTAGGAACCCTGTCTCATCATTCTTATTTCTCTATTGCCATTGCTGTTTCTGTCACAATGTAGCAGGTTGATAAAAGTTTTTTTTTTTTTATGAATAAATAAGTAAATAAATACAGTTTTATCTCAAATATCCTACCTCTTTATTTTTTTTAATTAAAATTTTTTAATGCTCACATTGGAGCTGTCTCCCCTTCTCCCCCTTTTCTACCTCGTTCACACTTCAACTGAACAAACACTTCATATATTTTACAACGAAACTTGCTCTAGTTTTACTTCTTTGTCAGTTCTCTCAAAATATACAAGTTATTGGAGGAAAATCATTCCTTGCAGTACTACTTGAAATTTAAATAAAGAAAAAAAATATATGACCAAGAGTTATATATATGGGATAAGATATATTTCATCATCAAAGAAAGAAACCATTAGTATCAAGAATTATTAAAGAAGACTTTGTGGAGGAAAATGAGGAATTTTGAAACAGCGCTAAGATGTTGAGGAAGGAATTTCACATAGAACAATTTTACTTCTTTCCATGGTGTCATTAGTCTATCACATAAATTGTTTAGTATTCTTTATCTGGAAATTTGCAGACATTATTCCTAAATTGGTCTCGATGAGGTGATTGGTGCATTACAAGTGAATAACAACAGTAAATAATTCATAATCAAATCTCCCTTGAAGACGTAAGTAAACATAAATAACTATAATAAATTAGAAGGGAACATGATGACTTTGACTTGATTGACAAAACTACCTGATGCCTTGTCTCCAGGGAGACATCATCAGGCACGGTGCAGAGTTTTCACTGCAAATTAGAATTCTGTGCACGACGTGGCTCTGTAGCTCAATTAACTTTGAAATTTAAAAATGCTTTAGGGAACCAGGCTTGGGTTGATGACAAGGAGCATTATTAGTTTTAGCTACAAAATAGAATATTTACAAACTATGTGGAACAAGCAAGATACACTAAAATGAAACCAAGCTTTCAGAAAATAATTAAATATAAGAGAAGATGAAAAAGAGAAAAACCTCAAGTGTTCTGATCGCAGGTTTATTTTGCTTTTAATTTTTGTTATTTCATATATAATCTTTACCATTTCTGTTGCTGTCTGGCTGTTAATATTTTTTTAATGTATTATTATTTATTTTTTGTTAATCCTCACCTGAGGATATTTTTTCATTGATTAGTTGTCTCCCGCACGACCCCTACTGGGGCTGGGGATCGAACCTGCAACCCAGGTATGTGTCCTTGACCAGAATTAATCCTGTGACCCATCAGGCCGCAGGCCGACAGTCTAACTGCTGAGCCAAACTGGCCAGGACTTTAATACATTTATTAACAAAATTTTCAGAGTCTTGCCAAACATACTTTTATAAACATAGAGGTATTTATTTCTGCCCAAAAGAGATAGAGGATACTAGATTTTCATACTAAACTCTATATTTTGTGAAACAAGTCACATTGGGCCATTTAAAATTGAATGTTTAATTTCTCTCTCCCCACTCCACCATCCCCATCACATTTTGGGCCACCCCTTAGTCTCCTTTGTCCCTCCTCTCCACTCCCCTGGGATGTGAGCTTTTCTATAACTGGTTGACATCAAATACATTTCAATGTTTACCTTTTTCGTCTATTCCCTTGGCACCTGAAGATGGTGCCCAGACTTCTGGGTTAGTTTAAATGGCACACTACTTTTAGAAATACTTTTATTCATTTATTCAGCGAAGTTATTAATGACGCAACAATGAAGCTTATTCCATGTTTGACAAGTGTTTTTCCTGGGGGAAAGTGATGAAATAAACTCCAAGGGCTGGTTCATTTTTAGAACTTGTTTACAAGGACATAAAAACACTCCATCTATTTGTTGAAGAATGCATTGCTTAGAGTTGTTCCACGAGGGTTCATCTCACGTATAAACAACGATCTGGAACACCATGTAGGGAGAGTGTAAAATTCTACAGATGCACAGGTGGTGGAGAGATGCTGGATACAAGATTGTGACCTCTGGATTGTGGTCCTGGTTCTGCTTCAATATGAACTTAACTTACACATCCCTTATATTCTCCTGGTCATAGTTTTTTTCTCGGCGGCAGGGGAGGGGGAGGTAGTAAGCATCCTTTTCTTCATGGGGTTGTTATGAGGAATAAATTTTAATATGTTACAATGGAAAATTTCAGCTGTATCCACATGTAGAGAGTGTCCTTTTATCCATAAAGAGTGTCCTTTTATCCATCCCTAACTTCAGTGGATATCCATTGATGACTAGTTTGTGGTTTCAGTGTTCCTATCCACTTCTATCTCTGCACTTATTTTTAATCAAATCCACAATATTTTATTATGCCATTTGTAAATATTAAAAAAAAAATGAAGGTCTCATAAAAAATCACAGTACCATTATCACAAGTGAAAATAATTAAAAGGTAAAGTATTTAATGCATCAAATAATCGGTCACTGTTCAAATTCTTCCTTTTTGATAAGTTTCTGTAACACTTTGTTTACATCAAGATCCAAATGAGATTCAGTCAATCCATATATTGCAATCGAATATTATATTAAACTGTAAGTCCATGCGCCTTTTTTCTACCATGTACTATGTTGGAGAAATTGAGTTATTTGTTTTGAGAATTGTTTCCTCATGGGGTTTAAATGTTCTGTCTTTTGTATTTCTTGTAAGTTATAGCTATATTTAGAGCCTTAGCAAGACTTGAATTTTACTTTTTTTGTGTGTGTTCCAAAGTTATATTCCTAACATTATCTTGTAAACAATGTCTTCTTCTCTACAAGTAATTGTTCCCTAAATTTCTTTTGTCTTTTCAACCAGCACAAAACCATATAACCCACTCAACAAGATGATATACCGTAGTGCTCAGAAACGTACCTCCCATAGGTTTCATTCATGACCAAGAAAGGGTTCCTTGGCTGCACTTGTTGCTGCCCCGAGTCCCCACCAACGGAACGAGTGTTTGGAACTACGGTCTTATGTTGTTTTCCGTCCATCTTTGTTCCTTTTTTCTTCTATTAGAAAATTTTAGTTGTCTTTTACCATTTGATTTGATCCATTTTTAATAAATATGTTTTTCATTATTGATTTTTTTTTCTAGAGAGAGAGGAAGGAAGAGAAATAGACACATTGATGTGAGAGAGAAACATGGATCGGATGCCTCCCGCACACCTACTGGGGATTGAGCCGCAACCCAGGCACATCCCTGACCGGGAATCGAACCGGGACCTCTCAGTCCATGGGATGATACTCAGTCCACTGATCCACACCGGTTGGGCAGGGCTGATTTGATCCATTTAATACAGTCATGTCCCACATGATGACATTTTGGTCAGTGATGGACCCCATGTGCAATGGTGGTTTCACAAGGTTATAATGCAGCTAAAGTTCCTGTAAGAAATGGAAGGATATGTGGTTCAGGAGGAATCCTTTTTTCTTTGATGAGAGCAATATCATTGGCTCTTGGCCAAAGACTCCCTCTCACTCACAGAACCTCAATTTGAGTGCACAGATTACATCCCAATCAGTCAGCCACTGACCTGTTTCAACACAGGGGAGCCTGTCCCCCAACACTACATATTCAGAGGGCTCTACAGCCCTCCCAGACCTAACCTGATGGTCTTCAGAGACACTGCTATAGATTCTTTGTTGAGGCCTCAGGTCCTACAAGGACACAGGTCCACGGGAGCTACCTTAACATACATTAAATGTCATTGCCACTTTAGGGAAAGCTTCCCATGCAAGTGGCAGCCCGCCCATCCCTGTACTTTGGTACTGTTTTTAGGTTGTAATAATGTACAGCATAAATGTGTTTTATTTATTCCATAAATGCAATGCCAGAGAGGGTCCCTTGTGCCAGGGAGAGTCAATGACAACAAAAATAATTTCCAAGGTCAAAATACTGTGTCCTCAGCTTTACACTTTCTGCAGGTTAGACACCCTTTTAAAAAATGAATACCCCCAAATTCTTTCTCTACTACTGTTTGAATATGTCATAGCCAAAACCACATCGCCATGACAGTCCCCTTTGTTAGTCTATGTCCCCACATTGATTTCTTCTTCCTCTGATGCTCAGGCCCACCTTTCGCTCCCTCCTGACAGCCTATATTAAGGGATCTACCCCTTAGCCAGCCAGTTTCTCCTTGATATTTCCAATCAATCCAGTGCACATTCCTGCTCATGGAACAGCATCGATAGCTTTGATGTTCTGTTCCCTATCCCGGTGGAAGAAAGCAGGGGAGGGCACATGGGACAGTGTCGACAAAGTCGACAGCAGTGCACAGTCCTGTCCTGGGCCTTCCCAGTCACTCCCCACTCGCCCACTGACCACCCAGAGGACTTCCAGTCCCGCAGCTCCGTTCATGGCAAGTGCCCTGTATAGACAGTACGTTTTATCTCTTATACTGGATTTTTACTCTACCTTTTCTATGTTTAGATACGTTTAGATACACAAATACTTACCATTGTGTTGCAGTTGCCTGTAGCAGTTCCTACAGTCATCTGCTGTACAAGGTTGTAGCCTAAGTGTATAGTAGGCGATACCCGGTAGGTTTGTGTAAGTTTACTCTATGATTTCACAAGACAAAATCGGCAGATGACACATTTCTCAGAACATATCCGTGTTGTTAAGTGACCCCTGACTGCACTGTGTTTCCTGTGTGGAGATTATAAAGCAGGACGACTAGACGGTGACTCAACCATCAGTGCACTGCCCAGGACATTGTGAAGGTGGGCTTTGCACTCCCGGCCTGTCCCAGCTCCTTGTCCTCTCCTCACGCAGAAGCACTGTTCCCTTCCTTTGCAAAAATTAGCCTTATTCTGTATGTATCCATCCATAAACATTACTTAGTCTTCTTTTTGAGCTTTTTTTTTTTTTTTTAATATGAATTTTTATTTATTTTTTTGTTACAGATATTTTACCTTTTTACCCCATTGGCACCCCCCACCTTACCCCCCCTCCACCCTGTCCCCGGCTTAGTTGTCCATGTCCATTGGTCATGCATACATGCATATAAGTTCTGTGGTTTATCTCTTCCCACCCCCCCACCCCCCATCCCCTCTTCTGAGGGATGTCAGTCTGTGCCCTACTTCCATGTGTCTGGGTCTACTGTATTCCTCAGACTGTTATGTTCATTATATTCCGTATATAAGTGAGATCATGTGGTATTTGTCTTTTTCTGCTTGGCTTCTTTCACTTAGGATAATACTTTCCAGGTCCCTCCATGTCGTCTCAAAGGATAAGAGATCTTTCTTTCTTACCACTGCATAGTACTCCATTGTGTATATGTACCACAACTTTTTTATCCATTCATCTACTGGTGGACACTTGGGCTGTTTCCAGATCTTAGCTATTGTAAATAGTGCTGCTATGAACATGGGGGTACATATATTCTTTCTGATTGGTGTTTCAGGCTTCTTAGGGTATATTCCCAGCAGTGGGATCACTGGGTCAAATGGAAGTTCAATTTTTAATTTTTTGAGGTAGCACCATATTGTTTTCCATAGCGGCTGCACCAGTCTGCATTCCCACCAGCAGTGTATTAGAGTCCCCTTTTCTCCACAGCCTCGCCAACACTTGTTGTTTGATGATTTGTTGATGGCGGCCATTCTGACAGGTGTGAGGTGATACCTCATTGTTGTTTTAATTTGCATCTCTCTGATGATTAGTGATGTTGAACATTTCTTCATATGTCTCTTGGCCATTTGTATGTCCTGTTTGGAGAGGTGTCTGTTCAGCTCCTCTGCCCATTTTTTAATTAGGTTCTTTGTCTTCCTTTTGTGGAGTTGTATGAGCACTCTCTATATATTGGAAATTAACCCCTTATCTGATACATCATTGGCAATGATGTTCTCCCATACAGTGGGTTGCCTTTCCATTTTGATGATTGTTTCTTTTGCTGTGCAGAAGCTTTTGAGTTTGATATAGTCCCATGTGTTCATTTTCTCCTTTATTTCTGTTGCCTTAGGTGATGTATCAGTGAAAATTCTGCTCCGTATGATGTCCGAAATTTTGCTGCCTACATTTTCTTCTAGAATTTTTATGGATTCACGGGTCACATTTAAGTCTTTTATCCATTTTGAGTTTATTTTTGTGTATGGTGTAAGTTGATGGTCTAGTTTCTTTTTTTTGCATGTAGCTGTCCAATTTTCCCAACACCATTTATTAAAGAGGTTGTCTTTACCCCACTGTATGCTCTTGCCACCTTTGTCAAATATTAATTGAGCGTATTGCCTTGGGTCCATTTCTGGGTTTTCAGTTCTGTTCCACTGGTCTATATGCCTGTTCTTGTGCCAGTACCAGGCTGTTTTGGTTACAGTCGCTTTGTAGTATAACCTGATATCTGGTATTGTGATCCCACCTACTTTGTTCTTCTTTTTCAAGATTGCTGTGGCTATTCGGGGTCTTTTTTGGTTCTTTTGAAGTATTGAACTTTTGAAGTATTTGTTCTAGTTCTATGAAATATGTCGTTGGTATTTTGATGGGGATTGCATTGAATCTATAGATTGCTTTGGGTAGTATGGACATTTTAATTATGTTAATTCTTCCAATCCATGAACAGGGTATGTGCTTCCACTTTTTTATATCTTCCTCTATTTCTTTTTTCAATGACCTGTAGTTTTCTGCAAATAGGTCCTTTACTTCTTTGGTTAAGTTTATTCCTAGGTATCGTAATTTTTTTGGCGCTATGGTAAATGGGATTGTTTTTTCAGTTTCTCTTTCTGTGAGTTCATCATTGATGTACAAGAATGCTGTCGATTTCTTGACGTTAATTTTGTATCCTGCTACTTTGCCAAATTCATTTATTAAGTCTAATAGATTTTTGATGGAGTCTTTAGGGTTTTCTATGTACAATATCATGTCATCTGCAAATAATGACAGTTTCACTTCCTCCTTTCCAATTTGGATCCCTTTTATTTTTTCTTCATGTCTGATTGCTGTGGCTAAGACTTCCAGTACAATGTTAAATAAGAGTGGCGAAAGTGGACATCCCTGTCTTGTTCCTGTTCTTAATGGAAATGTTTTTAGTTTCTGTCCATTGAGTATGATGTTGGCTGTAGGTCTTTCATATATGGCCTTTATTATGTCGAGATATGATCCCTCTATTCCTACATTGCTGAGCGTTTTTATCAGAAATGGATGTTGGATTTTGTCGAATGCTTTTTCAGCATCTATTGATATGATCATGTGGTTTTTATTCTTCATTTTGTTTATGTGGTGTATCACGTTTATTGGTTTGCGAATATTGTACCAGCCTTGCATCCCTGGAATGAATCCCACTTGGTCATGGTGAATAATATTTTTGATGTATTTCTGGATCCGATTTGCTAATATTTTGTTCAGGATTTTGGCGTCTATGTTCATCAGGGATATTGGCCTGTAGTTTTCTTTCTTCGAAGTGTCTTTTTCTGGTTTTGGAATTAGAATTATGCTGGCCTCATAGAACGTGTTTGGAAGTCTTCCTTCTTCTTGAATTTTTTGAAATAGTTTGAGGAGAATGGGTGTTAGTTCTTTTTTGAATGTTCGGTAAAACTCCCCCGTGAAACCATCTGGGCCTGGGCTTTTGTTTGCTGGGAGAGTCTTGATTACTTCTTCAATTTCCTTAGTTGTTATTGGTCTGTTCAAGTTTTCTATCTCTTCTGGGAATAGTTTTGGGAGACTGTGTGTTTCTAGAAATTTGTCCATTTCGCTTAGGTTGTCGAATTTGTTGCCATATAGTTGTTCATAGTAGTTGTTAATGATCTTTTGTATTTCCGTGGTGTTGGTTGTTACTTCTCCTCTTTCATTTCTGATTTTGTGTATTTGGGTTCTCTCTCTTTGTTTCTTGGTGAGTCTAGCTAAGGGTCCATCAATCTTGTTTATCTTTTTGAAAAACCATCTCTTTGTTTCATTGATCCTTTGAATTGTTTTTTTGGTCTCTATGTCATTTATTTCTTCTCTGATCTTTACTATTTCCTTCCTTCTACTTGCTCTGGGGTTTTCTTTTTGTTTGCTTTCTAATTCTTTAAGTTGTGAGGTTAGACAGTCAATTAGAAATTTTTCTTGTTTTTTGAGGTAGGCCTGTAGTGCTATGAACTTCCCTCTCAGAACTGCTTTCGCTGCATCCCATAGATTTTGTGTTGTTGTGTCTTCATTTTCATTGGTTTCCAGGAAGTTTTTAATTTCTTCCTTGATCTCGTCGGTGACCCATTCATTGTTTAATAGCATGCTATTTAGCCTCCATGTGTTGAAATGTCTTTGCATGTTCTTGTTGCAATTGATTTCTAGTTTCATGCCATTGTGATCTGAGAAGATGCTTGATATGATTTCAATCTTCTTGAACTTGTAGAGATTTAGTTTGTGTCCTATCATGTGGTCTATCTTTGAGAATGTCCCATGTGCACTTGAGAAGAATGTGTATTCTGTAGTTTTGGGGTGTAATTCTCTGTAGGTATCTATTAAATCCATTTGGTCTAGTGCTTCATTTAGAGTCTCTGTTTCCTTGCTAATTTTTTGCCTAGAGGATCTATCCAGTGCTGTCAACGGGGTGTTGAAGTCCCCTGCTATGATTGTATTGTTGTCGATTTCTCCTTGGAAGTCCTCCAGAAGATTTTTAATATATTTTGGTGCTCCTATATTGGGTGCATATATGTTTATCAAGGTTATATCTTCCTGTTGGATAGATCCTTTCAATATTATGTAGTGGCCGTCTTTGTCTCTAGTTATGGTCTTCATTTTGAAATCTATTTTATCAGATATGAGAATTGCTACCCCAGCTTTTTTTTGCTTTCCATTTGCTTGGAAAATTTTTTTCCATCCCTTCACTTTCAACCTATGTGAGTCTTTTGTTGAGAAGTGGGTCTCTTGTAAACAACATATAGATGAGTCATGCTTTCTTATCCAATCAGCTACTCTGTGTCTCTTTATGGGAGCATTCAATCCATTAACGTTTAAGGTAATTATTGATATGTACTTATTTATTGCCATTTTTGTTTAGTGTGGTTCTATTTTTGTTCCCATTTCTACTGCTAATTACAGCAGTCCTTTTAACATTTCTTGCAGTGCTGGTTTGGTGCTAATGTATTCCCTCAGCCTTTTTTTGTCTGGGAAGCTCTTTATTTGATCTTCTATTTTGAATGATAGCCTTGCTGGGTAGAGTAGTCTTGGATTCAGATTCTTGTTTTTCATGACTTTGATTACTTCATGCCATTCTCTTCTGGCCTGTAGTGTTTCTTGTGAGAAGTCAGCTGAGAGCCTTATGGGGTTCCCTTTGTAGGTAACCTGTTGCTTATCTCTTGCTGCTTTTAGGATTCTCTCTTTATCTTTAATTTGTGGCATTTTATTTACTATGTGTCTTGGTGTGGGCCTGTTTGGGTTCTTCTTACTTGGAACTCTCTGTGCTTCTTGAACTTCAATGCCTTCTTCCTTCACCAAATTAGGGACATTTTCACTCACTATTTTTTTGAATATATTCTCTATCCCTTGCTCATTTTCTTCTTCTTCGGGGACTCCTATGATGCGAATATTATTACGTTTCCAATTGTCCCATAGTTCTCTTAAGCTGTCTTCCTGTTTTTTAATAGTTTTTTCTTTTGTTTTTCTGATTGGTTGATTTTTTCTACCCTGTCTTCTAATTCACTGATCCGGTCCTCAGCTTCCCCTACTCTGCTTTTTAAACCTTCCAATGTGTTTTTCATTTTGGATATGTCATTTTTTATCTCTTCTTGTTGGTTTTTAATTTCCAATTGGCTTATTTTCAGTGTCTCTATGTCCTTACTCATGTTGTTCAGCTTCCTCAAGATCATGGCTCTGAATTCTAGCTCTGTTAACATGCCTAATTGCTCCACATTGATTTCATCTTCAGTGGAGGTGTCTTGCTCTTTCATTTGGCTTCTGTTTCTGTGTTTCACCATTTTGGCTATCACTGTGGACTTTGGAGCCTGTCAAGTTCTCCCTGTGGGTGTTGGTGTTCTGCTGTTTGTGGCTCCCTCTCCTGTGTTTAGATGAGTAAGGGAGGACCCACGTTGAACACCACTGTCAAGTCTTACTTTCCTGGTTAAAGTTGCCAGCCCAGGAAAGGTACTGTTATCCTCTAGCTTTTTGCCTGGAGGCTAGCAGTCTAGGTTACTTGATGAGTTTTGGGTTGTCAGTTGATTGAAAAACTCCCTCTGGTGCTCAGCCAAGGGGCTTTCAGGAGGGTGGGGCAGATGCTGGTTGTTAGTGAGCCTCAATTAGCACTTCAATGGCCCACAGGGTGGGGTTGGATCTCCGAGGGAGGGGCTGCTGCCTCTCCTCAGAGCCCTGGGAAGGAGCAATGTGGCCACAGTCCTGAGTGGCTGCACTCAGCCAAAGCTCTGAGCGCTCTCCAAACCCCGAGTGTCCCGACTCAGTTCCAGTCCAGTCCGCCCTCCCTCCGCCAGAGCCCAAGGTGAGTGGCTGTGGCTGTTTCAGATTCTGTCCCGGCTGCGCTGTGGGGCCGCCTGGGAGTGTGACCCGAGGGCGCTGCTCCCAGCTAAGGCCGCTGCCGAGCTGCCGACCGTGCGCTCCCAGCCCAGTCTCGCGCCTTCGCAAGCCTACCGGGGTCGAGTCGGTGTCCCTC
The DNA here is from genome assembly GCF_014108415.1 of Molossus molossus. Lineage (NCBI taxonomy): Eukaryota > Metazoa > Chordata > Mammalia > Chiroptera > Molossidae > Molossus > Molossus molossus. Next base: position 162,711,556 of record NW_023425344.1, on the reverse strand, counting down.
GTTGTATGGTCCTCGCAAGCTGCTTTTCTGTTGCTTTTTCCCGTCGATTTGTCTGTGTTATAGTTGTAATTCCAGTTTGGTTCTGGGAGACGGTCTGTGTAGCTCTGTTCACTCCGCCGCCATTTTTCGGTTTCTTGAGCTTTGTTAACATGACACTGCATACCAGTTTTTTTGCTACTGAATGTATTTATTCAAACTATGTTCCCAAGTTTCCTCCAAGTGGTTGTCTAATTTATTTATTTCCCCTACTCTCTCTATAGAATGCCATTTACTCATTTATTTATCATTCTCCTATGAGTGTGCATTTGGGTTGTTTCCAGTGCCACAGTTTCACATCTTTTACTGTGCGCATTCTCACACCTGTCTCCTGGTGCACATGCGCACGGTGTCCCTAGAGCTTATCTTTAGGAGCAGAATTGCTGTCATAGTGTGTGCACACAGTCAACTTTACAAAGTAACACCAAAAGTGTCGCCAAAGTAGTTTACTTCTATCAATAGTATAATAGAGGAATCTGTCATATATTTAAGATACTATTTTTGTCAATTACAAATGTAATTATTTTCTTCCATTTATGGTTATTCTTTTCATTTGTTAAAAATGGTTCTTGATGAACAAGAGTTTAAAATATCAATGTAATTGTATATATCAGTATTCCTCATGGTTAGGGATTTTTTTAGTTTTATTTTTTTATTCTAAAGTCATAAAACAATTTTTCTGTATTTTCATTTAAAATTTTTTAAGTTTTAGCTCTGGCCAGTTTGTCTCAGCGGTTAGAGCATTGGCCACGGACCAGAGAAACCAGGGTTCGGTTCCTGCTAAGGGCGCTCGGTTGCAGTTCCTTCCGGTCCCTATTGGGGTCATGTGGGTGGCAGCCAGTTGATGTGTCCCTTTCACGTCGATGTTTCTCTCTCTCTCTTCCTCCCTCTCTCTCCTGCTCTATTTGAAGATGAATGCAAAAAAATGTCCTCGGGTGAGGATATAAAAAAAATATATATTTTTTTAAGTTTTTTAAAAAAATTATCTTTATTGTTGAGAATATTCAGATGTTGCCCCCATTGCCCCCATCCACTTGGCTCCCACCCCACCCCAGTCTTTCACATTTCATGTTGAAATCTTGGAAGTGTGTGTGTGTGTGTGTGTGTGTAGTATAGAGTTCCATTTTTCCCCCTCATATGAATAAACAATTATTTGAACATCTTTTAGGAAATAGTCAGTCATAGTTACAATATTCTATATAAACACATCTCTCACCTATTAAAGTTTTATGTTGACATGTGTCTATATATATTGGCTTTAATTTGTTCCATTGATCTCTTTGTCTATCACTATTTCAGTATCAGACTGCATTAAATACTTGAATTTATAATAATTCTTGATATCTGTGATGAAAAGTTTTTCATATTAATCTTGTTTAGAAATGTTTGGCTATACTTGACTCTGATTTTCTAACAAGACTTTGGTGTCCAATTCTTCAAAAAATATTCTGTTGATATTTTTTATTTGAATTATATTAGTGTATAGCTATTAAAGAAATTGAATCTGTTTCTTTTTTAGATTCAGTTGGAAACAGACTCATAGATTCAGAGAACAATTTGACAGTTACTTGATGGGATGGGGGTTGGGGGCCTGAATGGAAAAGGTAAAGGGATTAAGAAGTTCAGTGTGGTTGTTACAGAATAGTCATGGGATGTAAAGTACAGCATAAGGAAAATAGTCAATAATATGCTCATAACTATGTGTGGTGTCAGATGGGTGCGAGGTTTGTTGCAATGTTCACTTAGTATGTAACATAATGTCTAATCACTGGGGTGTATACCTGAAATTAATGTAATAATGTATGTCAACTATAGTTGAGAAATAAAAATGATTTAAAAATGAAAAAATAAAGAAATTGACATCTTTATAATATTACTTTTTTTGTTTGTAAGTAGTATATCTCTCCATTTATTAGGTCTTCATTAAGATCTTTCAGTAAATTTTATAAATATTATAGTTATCCCTGCAAATGATTTAATCATCTATATCTATTTCTTATTTGTGTATAACATTTTGTTGCTATTGTAAATAATATATTTTTAATTAGGATCAGTTTGTTTTTGATGTACAACATTGAAATTGATTCTTTCACATTTATGTTGTATCCTGACACTTGGCTAAAATTATTTTAAATAATTTGTTCATAGTTTCTTTTGGATTTTCAATGTAAGCAATTAAATTACCTACCAATAATGATAGTTTTGTTTCTACTTTTCCAATTCTTAGGCATTTTGTTTTATTTTCTTATATGATTAATCTAGCCAAGATAAGTAACAGATGTGTTCTTTTTAAAATATATTTATTTGTTTGTTTATTTTACTGGTTTCAGAGAGAGGGAGGGAAAGAGAAACATGGATGAGAGAGAAACATCAAGTGGCTGTCTCCTGCACACTCTTTACTGGGGATTGAACCCACAACCCAGGCATATGCCCTGACCAGGAATCAAGCTGGTGACCTCCTGGTGCATGGGCTGTTGCTCAACCAACTGAGCCACATTGACTGGGCAATAGATATGTACTTGACCTGTATATCCTGGGCTTTAAAGGAAGCTAGCATTGCTGATACACTTGGCAACAGAAGAATGGGAACAGGGAAGAAAAACCATGTTTAGGGAAAAAAAATAGAATAAATGGGTGAAAAGCCATATCCCAAAGAGGGAAAAAAACTGCTCTGTCCCTCAGGTTAGTGATTCAGGGTTGTTCATTTGCACAGATGATGGGAGTAAACACAGAGTGTTAACACAAACATTAACTTTTTTGGTTTTTCAGGAATTAATAATCACTTCTCAAATTCATATTTTATTGGGATGTATAAAGTTGGGATATTTTACTTTTATCATTTCTTCTTCATTTATTAACTGAAATAATTCTATAAAGATAAACTTACCCTCATCAGCTATTTGGTGACTCTGAATTCCAGTTGGTATAGGAGAAGTGCTATAAATGCCTGATGTGTTTCTTTAATTACCAATTAAAAAAAACAAGTCAGTTCATTAATGTCCTGCAAAGAAGACCAATAAGGTGGTTATGTTTTGTTTTTGAGAATCTTTACAAAGTGATAGATTTAAACCTATATCATCTATGTTAATTCATAGCAGTCATTATTCTTAGTTATTCAAATTGTCCCATTTTGACCAGTGGCAGCCTTTTCCATATTACTTCCTGAGGTCACTAGAGATAACCCTGATGGGCTTTAATGGTAACTTGCCTATTGATATTTAAGATGATGCAGATTCATATAATACATTTCGTGCCCTGGTCCTGGATTCAGCTATTTATCAGAGAAGTCAGAAATTGCACTTAATGACCAGGGGCTAAGAGTAAACATTGTTTCTAGATTGGTCACTGTTTCAAGACGTTCTGATGGACAAGAGTAGAAAATACATATTCCCTTTGTTATATATAATACATCATTAATTCTGGTGGCTATTGTAATTCATATTCAGGACTGTGGGGTTTTTACTTAACCTCATTGATCTTATAATTACATTTTGATTTCTTCATGCTTAAATACTAGTTTTGCCAGGACACCAGTTTAATTACCTAATAGCTTTGTCTCACAGTACACACACGACCATCCCAGAATAACAATATTGACACTCACTACTAAAAAAAGTTAAGATTGTTTTTTTTCCAGTTTATATTGCCTTTAGAACATATCCCACTATGAATGTTTGGTGAAGGTATAAATTACTTGGAGTAGTTCTTCCTTGTGTGGTTGTGCTATCAGTTTGATACTTGGATTTTATTTTTAACTTTTAGGAAATGATTTTTGAAATTAATTTTGCTTTAAAATTATTTAAAATGTTTAGGTGGGTTTAAAGTCAATTTTGAAATTTATAAAAAAGAGCGCATTAAAAAATGTTTTGTTTTTTTCCCCTGTTCTCTCTATTCCCTCTCCTTCTGGGGAAACTTTTATATATTTAATTTTATAATTAAAATTATAAAAGTTTATATAATTTTATATGTTTTTATACTATATAGTAGTTTTAAATTTTACAATATAAATTTATATTATTATAATGTCATACTATTAGTTTACACACACACACACACACACACACACACATGCACACACCCTTATTTCCTTAGATAAACTGTAGCATACAACAGATGCTGTTTTTTCAACTTGATATTTTTCACTTATCTTGGAGATCAATCCATAGTACTAGACAGAGATATTGCTCATTACTTTTCATAGCTTCACAGTACTCTATTATGTTATTCTCATTTTGATGGATATTTGTTTCAAGTCTTTGGCTGTTGCAAAGAGTGCTATAATAAATCAATTTGTGTATATTTTACCAGTGTATGTTGGAAAGGTTTCCTATAAGTGGGATTGCTAGGTCAAGAGTAAATGTATATGGAATTTTATTGGATATTACCAGCACTCTGCTCAGGGATTAGGATATTTTGCATTCCACCTGCAATGTATTAGAATGGCAGTCTCCCAATAGCCTCACATATATGTTGTAGTGTCAAACTTTTGTATTGTATTCAGTCTGATAGGTGAGAAATGGTCTTGCAATGTGGTCTTATTGTAAAAAAGACTGAACATTATTCAGAGCCATAGACCATTTAGAGTTTTTGGTGCTTTTCTTCTTTATTTTGAAGTTAATAATATATTAAGAATACTACCCTTTTGCCTGTAATATAATTGCAATCTTTCCTAGTTTATTTGTCTTTCTTCTTTGTTTATGGTGTTTTCTTCTTGTAAAAGATTCCTAAAATTTAGTAAGATTGATCATTTCCCTCTTTATTCCTTCAGGATTTTGAAAGTTCAGGAAAGTTTTCCCCAAACACAAATTACAGAGCAGTTAATCTTCGTTTTATTCTAGTACTTGTTTTGCTTTATTTTATTTTCTAACAGTAAACTCTCTGATCCTTTTGGAATTTATCCTGATGTATAATGAAAATAATTGATCCACTTTTATTGCTTTCCATGCAGACATCCTCATTTAGCCTCCCTATTAATTCATCTTCTCTCTGCTTAGATGAGATACCGACTTTGTTGTACACTGAATTTTCATACACAGTTGAATCTATTTCTTCTCCACCCCCCTCCCCCACATTGCCCACTGCCCTTGATCCCCAGGCTGTTTCTGTTCTCTTTTCCTTGGTATTAAAATAGAGACTGGCCCCTCACTTTAAGGATGCTGTTGCGTGTGTTTTATGTTCTCAGAACTCTCAGGAACATAAACACAAACATGTATGCAAAGAATGTGTGGCCTTGAAAAGACAAATTTTCACATCAACGTGCATCTTGTGCTCCATGTGCCTTTAGCCTAAAGACCATGACCACAGGTTCTGTATCTAACTCAGCTATTGCTTGTTGGTTATTCCCACACATGTCTGTCCCTCAAAGTTGAAGAAGGTTTATTATGCAATCATTAAAAACATTAGTTATCTAAAAACTATGGTGGAGCTGCTTCTTATGGCAGGCTGAATCATTGGTATACATTTAATAATGCACCTATGTTTTTTTAACACTTTTCTCTTTATTTATTTTTCTTTATTGACTTTGAGAGAGAGAGGAGGGGGGGATAGAAACATCGATGAGAGAGAACATCGATTGGCCGCATCCTGCATGATCCCCACTGGGGATTTGGTCCACAACCTGGTCATGCACCCTGACTGGGAATCAAACCGGTGATCTCTTGGTGCATGGGTCAATGCTCAACGACTGAGCCACATGAGCTGGGCAATAATGCAGCTATTTTAATATCTGTTATTCGAGCTTTGAGGCTAGCACTTTGATCCACTTTGTCCTGCAACAAACAACATGAAAGATGCACTATACCTGCAACAAATTTTCCAAATCATCTTTAATCGAAAGGTTCCAATTAGCAAGTTCTTTATCATTTGTGTGGACACGCGCACATTCAAGTGATGGCTGTGCTCTTCGGCCTGCCTGGGAATCACGGGAAAGCAACTGTTTTTAAACAGGGCAGAAGGAAAGAAAGAAAGGATGACCAATCTCTTGCAATTTTAGAAAAAAATTAAGTAGAAAAGGATTCTGGAAACTTTACTATAGATGGTTAGCACAATTACGCTAAATGGAATCAATATATTTATATATGTCTTAAGGTTGATCATGTTCCCAAATTGTTAAGGTTTATCATGTTCTATAAAATAATAAAAGGTAATTAATAAATCATCAGTTCATTTGTCTTCTTTTATTTGAAAATACTTAGGCATATTTTAGCATAGCATTTTTAGAGTAACAAATATCTCTAATGTATAACATTAATAAACGGTGATAGACTTTACTATAAATATTGCATCTGTTGCCAAGAAAAGTTACATGCAAAAAACGGAGCATTGCAACAGCAGCTCGGTAATTCTTTTGGTAGTAGAGACACGGGCCTTCTGCGTCATTTTAAGTATCTTTGCACTACTTGACCCCCATCACTTGGAGAATATTGTTTTTTATACATCAACAGTTTGCTGGGTTTTGAGGATTAACACCATATATGTGGTGTTGTGAAAGCCCAGGAAACCAATTGAGCAGTTTCTTCCCCTTGTGTTTTAATTGACGAGAAAGAATTGAGAACTGAGGAAAAGCTGTGACAAAGTTTCTGTGTGTGTGGTCATAGCCAGACAAAGAATAACTTTTCAGAAATCGAGGCAGTAGAATAAAATACGTAGTCATAACTTGAAATGAAAACCATCAATCAAAAGGTTTTCATGTGCTAAATTATTTTGAATTCCAACCACCATAGAGTTGTTATTTGAAAATAAACATTTAGACAATAAAATGTGCAAGAATTTAAAATATATTGTTTTCTGATTTGTTTGCTATATCAAGGTAGATAGCAATTTTATTTTGCTAGGGCCACATCATGATTACCAAACTGCATTCTGAATTTTATGTAAAAATTATATTCATGTAGTCTAGGTCAATTCAAAAAAAGCTCAAGGCATTTTAAAAAACACAAGCTACCACAAAATCAGAAAACCCGATCAACCACCATTATTTTTCTTCTGCTACCTCTTCCATATGAAACTTTAGGAGAAATATGGCAAAAGATTATAATGTTTACATAAGAGAAGATAAAATATTTTATATTTTGTTTAATTTTAATAAAAATAATAGAATTGGAATGATATTTCTATTAACTTAGCAGATGTTTAGGTTGATTTGTAATACTGTATATTCCTTAGTTTGTGGCTACCAAATTCTTAAACATATTAGGAATTTCAAGGAAATAAGATAGAAAATAGATGATTTTAAAGAGGTGAAATAAATGAGATCTCAATTTCATAGAATGAAAAGTTGCACATCTCATTTGTTATGGCCAGTTTGGGGAAGTCCTCTCTGACTTCCTGCCTTTTATTTTACTTTTTAACAAAGGATGTTGTTTGTAACTTGGTAGCACTTATATATCTTCACTTATGTATCTTTTTAAATATGTTTTCCTTTATTGATTTTAGAGAGAGAGGAAGGGAGAGGGAGAGAGAGATAGAAACATGGATGATAGAGAACATCGGTTAGCCGCCTCCTGCATGCCCCTCACTGGGGATGGGACCCACAATCTAGTCATGTGCCCTGACCTGGAATTAAACCTGTGGCTTCCTGGTGCACGGGTCAGTGTGCAACCACTGAGCCACACTGGCTGGGTGACTTCCTGCCTTTTAATCCAACATATATCCTTTTAGCTGGCCTAGTTACTTCAGGCTTAATTTTTTTTTTTTTAACAAGGTCTCAAAATATACTTCTTATACATTCTCATGAAATTGCTAGATGATCTAAACAAAGTAAAAGACAGACAGAAATCAAAGGCATAGTACACTCCAATATAGGAAAGAGATGAAGAACAGGATTCTACGTGCATGAGGGCTTTTATTGCTCAAGATGCCTCTGTCATCATAGTTTTTTTTATGTTTCTATTGTATTTATTCATTTTTATTAATTAATTTATTTTTGTTGCAGATGTTTCTCCTTTTCACTCCTTTGACATCTTCCTCCCAATCCCGCCCACCCCCCTCACAGCATTGTTGTCTATGTCCATTGCTTATGCACATATGCATATACATTCTTTGGCTTATCTCGTCCCTGCCCCCAAGCACCCCTCCTCTGACATTTGCCAGTCTGAACTCTTCTTCTTTCTATGTTTCTGGGTCTATTTTGTTCATTGCATTATTTTGTTCATTATATTCCACAAATAAGTAAGATCATGTGGTATTTGTCTTTTCTCTGATTGGCTTATTTTGCTTAGCATAATACTCTCCAGGTCCCTCCATGTCATCTCAAAGGAAAAGAGATCTTTCTTTATTGCAGCTACATAGTACTTCATTGTGTATATGTACCACAGCTTTTTTATCCACTCTTCTATGATAGACACTTAAGCTGTTTCCAGATCTTAGCAATTGTAAATAGTGTAGCTATGAACATAGAGGTACATATATTCTTTCTAATTGGTGTTTCAGGCTTCTTAGGATATATTCCCAGAAGTGGGATCACTGGGTCAAATGGAAGTTCAATTTTTAAATGTTTGAGGAAACACCATAGTGTTTTCCATAGTGGCTGCACCAGTCTGCATTCCCACCAGCAGTGTACAGAGTGCCCTTTTCTCCACACCCTCACCAACACTTGTTGTTTGATGATTTGTTGATGGTGGCCATTCTGACAGGTGTGAGGTGATAACTCATAGCCATTTTAATTTGCATCTCTCTGACGATTAGTGATGTTGAGTATTTCTTCATATGTCTCTTGGCCATTTGTATGTCCTGTTTGGAGAGGTGTCTATTCAGCTCCTCTGCCCATTTTTATTTTTAATAAACCTATAAAATGCTATTCATTTATTTATTTTAAATTAATTAATTAATTTATTTTTGTTACAGATGTTTCTCCTTCTTCTCCCACTGATACCTCCCTACCCCGCCCTCCCTGCCCTGTCCCCAGCATTGTTGTCCATGTCCATTGTTCATGCATACATGCATATAAGTTCTGTGGTTTAGCTCTCCCCCCCAACCCCTCTTCTGGGGATTGTCAGTCTGTACCCCACTTCCACATCCCTGGGACTACCCCATTCCTCAGACTGTTATGTTCACTATATTCCACAAATAAGTGAGATCATGTGATATATGTCTTTCTCTGCTTGGCTTGTTTCACTTAGGATAATACTCTCCAGGTCCCTCCATGTCATCTCAAAGGATAAGAGATCTTTCTTTCTTACAGTTGCATAGTACTCCATTGTGTATATGTACCACCACTTTTTTATCCATTCATCTACTGATGGACATTTGGGCTGTTTCCAGATCTTAGCTATTGTAAATAGTGCTGCTATGAACATGGGGGTACATATATTCTTTCTGATTGGTGTTTCAGGCTTCTTAGGGTATATTCCTAGAAGTGGGATCACTGGGTCAAATGGAAGTTCAATTTTTAATTTTTTGAGGTAACACCATAGTGTTTTTCATAGTGGCTGCACCAGTCTGCATTCCCACCAGCAGTGCACTAGAGTCCCCTTTTCTCCACACCCTCGCCAACACTTGTTGTTTGATGATTTGTTGATGGTGGCCAGTCTGATAGGTGTGAGGTGATACCTCATTGTTGTTTTAATTTGCATATCTCTCATGAATACTGATGTTGAGCACTTCTTCATATGTCTCCTAGCCATTTGTATGTCCTGTTTGGAGAGGTGTCTATTTGGTTCTCTGCCCATTTTTTAATTTCATTCTTTGTCTTCCTTTTGTTGAGCTGTATGAACACTCTATATATATTGGAAGTTAACCCCTTAATTGATATATCATTGGCAATTATGCTCTCCCTTACAGTGGGTTGCCTTTCCATTTTGGTGGTTGTTTCTTTTGCTGTGCAGAAGCTTTTGAGTTTGATGTAGTTCCATGTGTTCATTTTCTCCTTTGTTTCTGTTGCCTTAGGTGATGTATCAGTGAAAATTCTGCTGCGTATGATGTGTGAAATTTTGTTCCTACATTTTCTTCTAGGATTTTTATGGATTCATGAGTCACATTTAAGTCTTTTATCCATTTTGAGTTTATTCTTGTGTATGGTGTAAGTTGATGGTCTAGTTTCATTTTTTTTTTTTTTTTGCATTTAGCTGTCCAATTTCTGCAACACCATTTATTAAAGAGGCTGTCTTTACTCCACTGTATGCTCTTGCCACCTTTGTCAAATATTAATTGAGTATAATGTCTTGGGTCAATTTCCAGGTTCTCTGTTCTGTTCCATTAATCTATATGCCTGTTCTTGTGCCAATAACTGGCTGTTTTGATTATAATGGCTTTGTAGTGTAACCTGATATCTGATATTTCAATCCTACCTATTTTGTTCTTCTTTTTCAAGATTGCTGTGGCTATTTGGGGTCTCTTTTTTGGTTTCATGTAAACTTTTGGAGTCTTTGTTCTAATTCTGTGAACTATGTTATTGGTAGTTTGATGGGGATTGCATTGAATCTATAGATTGCTTTGGGTAGTATTGATATTTTAATGATGTTAATTCTTCCAGTCCATAAAAAAGGTATATGCTTCCACTTTTTCATATCTTCCTCTATTTTTTTCTATGTTCAGGCTTAAAATTTCAATAGAGAATTATTTCTTCAGACTAAAACTATCTTTGTCTCTTTAAAATGCAAATGCAATTTAAAAAAATAACATGTTAACTTGATAGTAACTAAAAGTCGATCTATATTTTAAAATATGAACTCCTCAGTAATCTTCAGCTCAGGCATTATAAATTTGGCTGATAAATCGATGGAGAGATGGAAGCATTCTGAGCATGGATTTCTGCCTAAAGAGGGGTAACCTCAGTGGGTTTCTGCAGCAGGAAGACATCTTAATTTGGAAATGCACGAAGCAAGGGAAAGTTCTAAGAAATTTGCTCCCACACTTATCAATTCTATCACTGTCAGTGTCTTATTCTTTTTTGATCTCATGTTTTCTACCTTGAAATACATTTCAAAAAAAGGGAAGCTTTTTAAAAGATAAGATAAAGCCAATATTTATACTTGAAATATTTTCTCTTACCATCAAAGATTTTCCTTCCTTTCACTGGCAAAATTTACACTGAGTGACGTGTTCACTGTCTCCATTATATTGCTATCCATTATCTTATAACATTTTGAATCTCGTTCCAGATTCCATCATACTACTAAAACTTCCAGATTGTAGAATTTTATCACTAAAACAATGCAACTTTGTTTTCTTCTCTGACTTTTCTTGTTTCTTTCTTTCTTTTATTTTATGGTGTTGGCTTAAAAAACAGATATTTATTTCTCATAGTTCTGGAGGCTGGACGTCTGAGATCAGAGTTGGCTTCTGGTGAGATCTGTCTTCCAGGTTGTAGACTGCTGACTTCTAGTTACAGCCTCACATGGTGGAGGGAGAGAGCACTAGCTCTCTGTTCTCTCCCCATCAGGGCACCAATCTTACTTAGGAAGGTTTCCTGCTTATGATCTCATAACTTCCTAGTGGCCACACCTCCTACCATCAAATTGGGCATTATATTCCAACATATAAATTTTGGCATAGTCTGTAAGAACTATCCATCCTCATTGGCCCATATTATTCCCAACACTGATAAAACCTTTATTGAGTCTTTTAGCCTTCAACTGTCTCTGAAATTCTATGACATTTGAATTCTTACCACACAATTTTCTATTTAACTATATTTCATTCTAAATTGTTCATTATTTCATAATATTATAATTTGAATGTTCTCAGGAATTTGTATATTTTAATAATTCATTAGCTCAATCTTACAAATATCATTGCAGAATTTAGGGACCAACCCCTGGCATCTTCATTATTTCTAGGGCCTTAAGGGATATTGTAATGTGCTCGGGAACAAGACTGCTCCGATTTTTCTGCACTAGCCATTTGAAAGTGGTGCATGAACATGGACCCCCTTCCAAGAGAAGCACCCTCAGTTCATTCTGTATTTGTCCCTCTCTGTCAATCACAGGGATTTTTACTAATGAATTTTTTGACTTCTTATAGAGTCAAACTGTAGAGATATTTAGGAAACAATAGAAAGGTAAAGATGAACCTTTTCTCCAACTTTATGCTGAATTTATTTACTTACACTCTGTTTCTCTCATCCACCAAAGATGCATTACTTTATATAATCTTGCTTGTAAATCACCTGAACTTTTTCTGTTTCTAACATCACTTCCTACAAGAGTTCAGAAATAGTTCCTTTTTGGAACCAATGCCATTTCTTTTTTTTTTTCTGTCCTGTGTCTTCTCCATAAGTTTGTGCACAAAGCAACTTCCCTCTCTTATTAATTCTGCTTTTTTTTTTTTTTTTAAGATAAAACAACAAAAAGCCAACATGTGAATTAGCCAATGGAAGTAAAGATTGGAAATGTGCAGGGAATAAAGAAGTTGCAAGCCATTCCACAAACTTTCCATTCGTGTTTATCTTAGAAACCTCACTATATGCTTCTATCTTGCCTTCCAGTTTTCCTGTTCATCAAACTGTCTAACACAATGCTCTGCAAGTAGCAGGTATAAAATAAATCCTGGACTACTTGATTAGAAATAAAACCTTGAGGGCAGTTTCAAGCATCAAGTGACAATAATCTAACCCAGAGATTTGTATTAATCTATTTTCCTATGTATAATTTTGCTAAAAACTATTTTACAGTCACTATTGTCAGAGATTGCATTATGAAAACTTAATAAATTCGGGGTTTTGAGATTCCCCACACTAAGTAGGCTAACCTTGCTTGAACAAATGTTAAAGGGACTAGTAGTTAATTATTATGTCATTCTGATGGGGAAAAATACATACATTTGATCACATTTGGAGGCACAAGAGGATCTAGAATCATTACAGATGAAAGCAAAACCTGTTTGAACTCATTAAAAAACGACAACAAAGGAACCATGTGATTACATGGTTGATTACAAAGATGATGGATGAATTGCAATGACATTTGGATGTCTCGAGGAGTGAGTGGGTCTGAGTTAGAGTCTGAGGAACCAAGAATGGAAGCCAAGCAATAGCATTGAGGATTTCAGAAGGCTAAATTCTTGCAATGAATTAAGGTTTATGAGATTATACTTTGTTATATAAATAAACGTTATTGTGTGTGCAGTGTGTATGTGTGTGTATATATGTGTGTGTGTGTGTGTGTGTATTTCTCTTACTCATATTATGCAAAGTAATTTCATGTTTATTCTGTAGTCTTTTGATCTATCAACAGTATTGGGAACCTAGTTCTAATAGATGGGTTATAAGGTATAGTAGTATTCTTTAACTTTTTTCCTTGCTCTTTTTTCTAGAATAAAAAATATTATACCAGCTTTTCAAAATGATACTATACTATATAAATAAAGAAGTTGATAAACAAATTCTAACTCTTTTGAAGAGAGTGCTGTTCAAAAAAGTTTTGCAAACCACTGAATTCTTGCGTAAAGAACAGTTACCACTCAGTATAATAATATTTGACCTATTGTTTATTGTCATTCTGGGCCATAAAAACAGACAGGTTTTAAAGCTTGACTGCCCACTTGCTTTAATTGGCATAATTAATTTGTATCTTTGAGATGATATATTAATTCCATATTTTAAGCTTTTATGACAGGTGAGTCTTTTTTTTTTTTTTAAGCAAGTATACTGCATATTTCTATTGAGCCATTATTCAAGGTGAGGGTCAGGAGAGAAAGGATAATTATAATCATAATACCAGCCATAACAAAAACTACATCTTAATTAGATTTGTTAGCATATTTTACCCAGTGCATACATTTCCATTTTGGTCCCTGGTGGATCAGTTTTAATTAGTACTTCTTTTATCTTCATTTGTATTTTTTAGAGATATAGGAATTTAAAAGAAAAAGGCAAAGAATTCTTCATTTGATATGATAAACTCAGACTTCTTTCACTTGCATTTCTTTCCTACTTTGGTGGACCAGTCACACTCATAAGGGTCCTTAAGTGTTAGAGTTCCTCTGACGTGTACTGTGTGTGTGTGTGTGTGAGGATGAAGGATAATGCACACAGGGTTGATTTCTAGCCTAGCCTCTCTGTTCTGTTCCATTGATGGATATGCCATTTTTTTTTTTTTTTGATACATGCCCCTAGCGGGAACTGAACCCAGGACTCTCTGGTCCGCAGGCCGATGCTCCAACCACTGAGCCAAACCGACCAGGGCTGAATATTCCAATTCTTATGCCAGTACCAGGCTCTTTTGATTAGTATGGCCTTGTAGTATAGTTTGATATCAGGTACTCTGATACCTCCAACTTTGTTCTTCTTTCTCAAGATTGCTGAGGTTATTCAGGGTCTTTTGGGTTCCATATAAATTTTTGCAATATTTGTTCCAGATATGTGATATATGCTGATTGTATTTTAAGAGGGATTGCATTGAATCTACTGATTGCTTTGAGTAGTATGGATATTTTAATGATGTTAATTATTCCAATCCATGAACATGGTATGTGTTTCCATTTGTTTTTATTTTCTTTAGTTTCCTTCTTCAATGTCCAATAGTTTTCTGAGTACAGGTCTTTTACCTTCCTGGTTAAATTTATTCTGAAGTATCCTAATTTTCTTGTTGTTACAATAGTAAATGGAGTTGTTTTCTTAGTTTATCTTTCTGATAGTTAATTATTGCTGTATAAAAAATTATGAATATTAATTTTATATCCTGCTACTTTGTTGAATTCATTTATTGCATCTAGTAGTTTTTTGGTAGAGTCTTTAGGGTTTTCTATGTACAATATCATGTAATCTTTCACGACGATTTTACTTCTTCCTTTCCAATTTGGATATCTTTTATTTCTTCATTTTGTCTGATCACTGGGGCTAGAACTTTCAGTACTATGTTGAAAAGAGAGTGGTGAAAGTGGACACCCCTGTCTTATTTCTGATCTTAAGAGAAACACTTTTGGTTTTTGTCCATTAAGTATGATGTTTGCTGTAGGTTTGTCATATCTGACCTTTATTATGTTGAGGTATGATCCCGCTATTTCCATTCTGATGATGGTTTGCACATGAATGGGTATTGGATTTTATTGAATGTGTTTTCTGCATCTATTTCTGTTATCATATGATTTTTATTTTTCATTTTGTTTATGTGATGTATCACATTTATTGATTTGCAAATATTGTACCAGCCTTGCATGCCCAGAATAAATCCCACTGATTATGTATGATATTTTTAATGTATTGCTGGATTCTATTTGCTAATATTTTGTTGAGGAGTTTTACATCTATGTTCATCAGGGATATTGGCCTGTAATTTTTGTTTTTGCCCTTGCCTATGACCCAGCCTCATCCTGCATCACCTAGTCTGTGGTGATTAGGCTTCCTCTGCATGGAACTTCTTTCAGTCCCTGAAGTAACCCAGGGTCTTTTCAACTTCCTGGCTGCTGATGGGAATCCTCCTTTCTCCATCCTTTGCCTGACTGCTTCTTTGCTATGGAGTCAGTTGGGTATATGTTCAGCATGTACAATAGTGGAACTCCAAGAACAGACGCTTAAACAAGAGACATTTATATGTCTTTTAAAATATATACATATGTTTGTATTGATTTTAGAGAGTGAGGAAGGGAGAGGGAGAGAGAGATAGAAACATTGATGAGAGAGAACATCGACTGGCCACTTCCTGTATCTTTATCTGATTTTGAAATTAGTGATAATGCTGGCCTTGTATTAAGAGCTTGGAAGTCTTTCCTCCTCTTATAGTTTTTGCAATAGTTTGAGAAAAATAGGTGTTAGTTCTTCTTTGAATGTTTGGTAAAATTTGCATTTGATGTCACCCAGTCCAGGACTTCTGTTTAAAGATAATTTTTTTTGTCGTTGTTGTTAATCCTAACCTGAGGATATTTTCCCATTGATTTTTAGATAGAGTGGAAAGGCAGGAGGAAGAGAAAGAGAGAAACATCGATTTGAAAGAAACACATTGATTGGTAGCCTCTCAAACAGGGCTGGGAATTGAACCTGCAACCCAGGTATATGCCCTTGACCATGAACCGAACCTGTGACCATTTGGTCCAAAGGCTGATGCTCTAACTGCTGAACCAAACCAGCCAGGGCTGCTGGGAATTTTTTTATTACGGCTTCAATTTTATTAGTTGTAACTGTTTTTTTTTCTGATTTTCTGATTCTTCATGATTTAGTTTTGGAAGATTGTATGTTTCTAGGAATTTATCTATTTCACCCAGTTTGTCCAATTTGTTGACATACAGTGTTCAAAGTCTTTTCTTACAATTTTCTGTATTATGCAAAGTCAGTTTTTACATATCCTCTTTCATTTCTGATTTTATTTATTTGGGTGCTCTCTCAGTTTTTCTTGAAGAGTCTGGTTCATTGTTCATCAATCTTGTTTATCTTTTCAAAGAACCAGCTCTTGGTATCATTGACATTTTGTATTGTGTTTTTAGTCTCTATGTCATTTACTTCTGCTCTGATCTTTATTATTTTCTTCCTTCTACTTACCCTGTGCTTTGTTTGTTGTTCTTTTTCTAGTTTTTTTAAGTGTAGGATAGATTGTTTATTTGAGATTTTTTTGCTTCTTGAGGTAGGCCTGTAATGCTGTGAACTTCCCTCTCAGGGCTGCTTTCTCTGTTTCCCATAGATTTATGGTTGTTGTGTGTTCGTTTTCATTTGTTTCCAGGTAATTTTTTATTTCTTCCTTGATCTCATTGTTAATCCATTCATTGTTTAATAATGTGCTATTTAGCCTCCATGTATTTGAATATTTTTGAGGTTTTTTTTTATTGTAGTTGATTTCTCGTTTTATATCATTGTGATTCGAGAATGTGCCTGATATGATTTCAATCTTCTTTAATTTGTTGAGACTTATTTTGTATCTTTATATGTGCTCTGTATTTGAGAATGTTGCATGTGTACTTGAGAAGAATGTATATTGTGCTGCATTGAGATGAAATGTACTGTAAATATCAATTAAATTCATCTGATCTAGTATGTCAATTAAGGTCACTGTTTCCTTGTTAGCTCTTTGTCAGATCAATCCAGTGATTACAGTGCGGCATTAAAATCCTCTATACTATGACTGCATTGCTTTGATATTTCCCTTAAATTACATCAAGATTTTCTTTATGTATTTAGCTGCTCCTATATTAGGTGCATATATGTTTACAAAGGTTATATCTTCTTTTTGGATCAATCCTTTTAATATTATGTAGTGACCTTCTTTGTCTCTTATTATGGCCTTTGTTTAGAAGTCTATTTTGTCAAATATAAGTACCCCAGGTTATTTTTATTTCCATTTGTGTGGAATTTTTATTTTTTCCCATCCCTTCACTTTCATCCTATGTGAGTCTTTTGTTCTGAGGTGAGTCTCTTGTAGACAGCATATATATGGGTTATGTTTTCTTATCCATTCAGTTACCCTGTGTCTTTTGATTGGAACATTTAATTCATTTACATTTAAGGTTATCATTCATAGGAACTAATTTGTTGCCATTTTTTCTCCATTCCTATATTTCTTTCTTCCTCTTTTTCTTCTTCTTCTTAAAGCAATCCCTTTAACATTTCTTGCCCTACTGGTTTGGTGGTTATGAATTCCTTTAGCCCCTTTTATTTTGCTTTCCATTTTAAATTGTAGCCTTGCTGGCTAGAGTGCCTTGGTTCAGTGTGCAGGAGGACCAGAGAACTGCTTTAAAAATAAGAAAGGCAGATTCCCGGGCCTCCCACAGAGATTCTGGTTCAGTGGCTATGGAGTGGAGCCCAGGAATCTGCCTTTAATTCTGATATTCACTGAAGTTTGAGAACTACTGGATCAGAGGTTATTTTAATAACATAAACAAATTAGAATTTTAACATTGTTTCCAATTTCTGTTTCTGTTTGGTTCAAAGTATTATGCTTGCTTTCTACTTCATGACCCCCCCCCCTTATTTTATGGTTAGGTGGCCTTTTCTTTTGATGTTCCAATCATACATGTGTGTAGAAATGGAGCAAGCAATAATTAAGGTAATATGAAAACCATGTTAATTGGCATTTTAATTAGCTACATTATATGTTCTTTAGAAATAAAACCTTTAAAAAAGAAAATACTGGACCCATTACAGGTTATATATAGAGAAATTTTAGCTAAAGCCTGGCACATAACTATATCTATATTTAGATTGCACATAGACTTCTGCTTTTTATTTTAAATTTCCTACCTGCCCATATGTTTAAAAAAAAAAAAAAAAAAAAAAACCACCTGAGACACTTTAAAAGGTAACATTTTATAAAAAGTTATTTTAGGAAGAGATTCATTTATTTTATTTTATTTGGTAAACAATGTTAAAATGAGTCATATTTCATTTGGAACTTTAGTTACTTTAATAATTTGAATGTAATTTTATTTAGCACTATTTACATGGTTGCTCATAATGTATATATCCTTGTTTAAATCTCATTATGTTTTTAATTGTTTTGTACTTGTCATTTCCACAGTTTCCCCCCCACATGTGTTAAATCTGGATGTTTTGCCAAGTGGAAAGCCAAACAAAGAGAATGAAGTATATTAATTATGGCAAGAGTAATTAATGTGTATATCTGCACTGTATGCAGTTATGTATGGATTTTCAACACTGCCTTGAAAATACTGCTATATATTTAATTGATCCTCTTTCCCACTTTCTGAGAAAAAAATTTTATGCCTTATTTTTCTTCTCACCTTTCACCTCACTCATACCCTTACACCTGTTCATCCTTCACTAATGTAAGATTCATGAAGGAAAATAGAAAGTAGTAGATTAGAACGAATTCCCTCATATTGTGACCAGGAAATAGACATATGCCTATCCCCACTGTCACCCAAATGATTTGTTGTCTTATATTAAAATGCACAGTGTCTCTAAACCTATTAAAGGACCACACCTCCATTTGTACTCTGGATCCTGTACCTTTTCACCTGCTCGATGATGTAATCCTCATGCAGCTCCTCTCCCTCTTGCATCGTGCCCCAGGCTTTACTTTTAATTCCTCTGTCCAAAAAACTGTTCTGCTAATGTTTTTGGCAATGCCTATTCTAGTTATTTCTTAGATTTCACCTTAAACTACCTCAAAGAGGTTTTCTATCACTTGATTTAAGGAATATTATAGTTTGTTATTCTTTATCACAACATTCTATTTTATTCCTTATCTGTTTTTTTGTTTTTTTTTAATCCTCACTGGAGGATATTTTTCAATTTATCTTCAGATAGAATGGGAGGGGCAGAAACAGAGAAAGAGAGAGAGAGAGAGAGAGAGAGAGAGAGAGAGAGAGATATCAATGTGACAGAGAATCAATTGGTTGCCTCCTGCACGACCCCAACCAGGGCCAGGGACCAAACTGCAACCGAGGTACATGCCTCAGGTACTGGAATCGAACCCAAGACTCTTTGGTCATGGACTGATACTGTAACCACTGAGCCAAACCAGCCAGGGCTCCTCTTTATCTTTTCAAAAAAATATGTTGTTATTGATTTGAGAGAGACAAGAAGGGAGAAGGAAAGAGAAAGACAAACATTGATGTGAAAGATAAACATCAATCAGTTGCCTCCCACACACACCCTGGGGATTGAACCTGCAATTTAGGCATGTGCCCTGACCGGAATCAAACCTGTGACCTTTCTGAGCATGGGATGACATTGCCCAGGGCTCCTCTTTATCTTCATGAATCGTTGCTTATTTGGTATTTACCTGCCTTCTTTTCCAGACTACAAGCTCCACAAGGGCAAGGACCACATAGTCTTCTTCGTTTCTGTTCCCCAGCTCCTCACACAATTCTTGATCCATGGGAATTTCTCACTAAGTATTTATTGATCACATAAATAACTTTTCCCAGTTGGTGCCTTTTGATGTCCATAGCATCATAACTCTCCTATAGGTGAGTTATTTCCATTTTTTGTTGTTGTAAACAATCCTTCATAGGAACTTGATATATTCATCTTTATATATTCAGGTTCAAATTTTGGTAAGAATAATTTGGTGGAAATGCTGGGTCATGGCATAGGTATAACCATTTGAAATTTTGATACTTGGGAATCAGGATCTTAACACTTATTTGGTAGATTCCAAGTGTAAGAGGAAAAGCTCCATTTGTTCAGCCCAAATTCTTTCCTCAGGCTGCTCCTTCCTTACACAGGTAATGAGATATTTATTTTTAGCACCGTGGAGTGTACTTTGAATTGTGGACAGTGATGTGTTTTTGTTGTTTCTGCTCCAGTCTTTTAGTACCAACTATGAATTATTAATTGACTTCTCCAGACGACTTTGCCTCCTATGCACATTCTCTCCAAATGCTGGCTTTATTTTTATCTCCGGGAATGGCAGTGGCCACTGCTGCTATTACTGCTCTGGAGGTCACTCTCCCTCTCTGTCTTTGTGTGTGTGTGTGTGTGTGTGTGTGATTTTATTTCTTTCTTTCTTTTTTTTTGGTTTGCTTTATAATGTAAAAAATTTAACGTTGACATCATTGCAGGTGTCCCCTTTCCCCTGCCCTTTGCCCACCTCCACTTCGCTTGGCCTTCAGCAAGCGTTTGTCTGTGTCCGTGGGGTATGCCTCTATGTTCTTTACCAAATCTCTTCACCTTCTTTACTCGGTCACCCTCACTCCCATCCTGCTCCCTGTTCGTATCTTCTTTGCTGTGATCAGCATCCTCTCTGCCCTTTTTGGCATTGGCAGTACTTTAAAAAAAACCTTTTTCTGGCATAAAAAGATACCTGAGGATAGGAGTTTGGGCTGAGCACAAGCTTCTTCACTGTTTAGTGCTTTGAGAAGGATCGGGATAGTGCTGGTGCTTCAGGTGATTTGAAAATATTTAAGTCCCTGGCAGAACCAGCATTGGGATACTCCTGCATGTCTTTTTCTATTCAACATAGTCCCCTGTTTCCGAGTCTTCCTCTGCTTTCTACACAAATACCTAATTCTCCTTTGGGCCAAAGCATTCTCTGAGTCCCCCATAGACAAAGAAGTCCTTCTTTTATTTATTTTATTTATTTATTTTTTTATCCTCACCCGAGGACATTTTTCCATTTTTTGTTCAGGGAGAGTGGGAGGGAGAGAGAGGAACAGAGAGAGAGAGAGAAACATCGATGTGAAAGGGACACATTGAGTGGCTGCCACCCGCATGACCAACCAGGGCCGGGGACAAACTGCAACCGAGGTACATGCCCTTAGCGGGAACCAAACCCGGGTCTCTCAGGACTGCAGGCTGATGCTCTAACCGCTGAGCCAAACCGGCCAGGGCAAAGAAGTCCTTCTTAAAGACACTCTATAGTCATCAGTATTAAGAGCAATTATGTTTTATTATGTTTAGCTTTTCCTATGTCTCTTTACCAGGCAGAATCTGAACCCTTTGAAGACAGGGAACATACAGTTAGAGGCATCTAGCCATGCAATCAGAGAGATCTGTGTTTGAATCCACTTTTGCCCCTTTCTAGCTGTGCGAATTGGGGCAAGCCACTAGGCTTTAGTTGCCTCATCTATAAAAACAGAATAATTAAAAAAACATGCACAATGTTGTAAGCACTGTGAGGTAATGTCTACAATATACTTACAATGGTAGCTGGCATGTTTCACATCTTCAGTAAGTGCTAGCCATTGTAGCAGCCATGAAAATGCACCTCTTAGAGAGCAGACTACAGAGCATCACTACAGCCAGCCTCAGCTGCTGGGCTCTGAGGTGCTTCACCAGGTTTGCCCAGAGGCTGCATTTCCCACAGGCTGCTCCCAGCTGCTGCTGCTGAGTGTGGTGGGGACATGGATGCTCATCCCCTTTTTGGAGACATGGGGACACTGTGACTGTGTCTCCAGGACACTCGTCACCTTGCTGAGCTTCCTGAGAGCAGCACTGTAATCTAACATTTTCCCACCACACTTCTCTTCTTCCTAGTCTCCTTCAAAAGGGTCAGATCTGCATCACTGTCTGCGGGCTTCCCAGACTCCTCTACTTCCCTTCCCATGTTCCATCGCAGGTGTTTCTTGTGTGTTTCATCCTGCCTTGCCATTGGTCTCTTGGAGGATCTGGACTAGTACAGATGGCTCTGAGGGTGGTCGGATGAAATCCTGAAACTGGCTTGCCTTCAACTGGTGGGTGAACAGAATGCTATTCTAGTTGACACAAGATGGCAGCTCAGTGCTAAAGGTTTCACCC
Source organism: Molossus molossus (assembly GCF_014108415.1). Classification (NCBI taxonomy): domain Eukaryota; kingdom Metazoa; phylum Chordata; class Mammalia; order Chiroptera; family Molossidae; genus Molossus; species Molossus molossus. Next base: position 162,689,454 of record NW_023425344.1, on the reverse strand, counting down.
ATAATGATCTGGGAAGTGCAATAATGTAGGAATTTGTCAGATAGGTGAAAACAATGCCAATAAAAGAGCTGGTTATTGCTAAATTGTATAGATGGTGGCTCTGGCTGATGCAGAATCAGTGTTACAGCCAATTACTGAGGTCTTAGTTACAGGATGTGCAACCAGTGACTGGGAAAATTGATTCTTCTCCATGCCAGTTAGAAAGTAGATCAGAAATAGCTTGCACACCCTGGTTGCCTCTAGTATATATTAAATCTTCTGCTTCTGTGACAGTAGGGTCCAAAGAGATCTGAACTGTGTGAATATAATGCAGAAAGAATATCACAGGGATCCATTTCAACAGTAACATTAGGCTGACTGGCAGAATGAGCAAGAGGTCACTAAGTGCTGGAGAATTTGGCAAGACACCTATACTCTGAGGGTGAGAGATACGCTGTAGGAAGTTTCAGGGATCTGCCACTTGCATGAAATTCATGGCCATACTGATCAGAAGTATACTGAGATGTCTCCTCTGAAATAAAAGATACATTGCGGCCTCTTGCGTCTTTTACAATGAAAAAAGGAAGCAGCACCTGGTTGGTCTTTTTTGACTTCTAGATGCGGCACAGTCCACCCTTAGGAATACTGCTTTAGTTCAATAGTGGGGGACATGGAAGGCCGCCAGCTTTAAGTGGAGCTGGGATGAGACAGTAGCTCTGCAGAAGTCCCAGGCCGCAGTGCTTCAGCCTAGCCACTTGGGCCGTACGATGCAGCTGACCAAGGTGTTGGAGGTATCAGTGGTGGGAAAGAAGCAGTATAGAGATTATGGCAAGGCCCAGTGGGAGAATTCAGTGTGGGTTCCTGGAACAAGGGCATACCATCTGTGGCAGACAAACACTTTGAGAAATAGCAATGGAACTGCTATATGACCCGCTGATCCCACTTCTAGGAATAGATCCTAAGAATCCCTAAGCACCAACCAGGAAGAATGTATGTACCCCTATGTTCATAGCAGCACTATTTATAATTGCTAAGATCTAGTGCCCAGCAGTAGATGAGTGGATAAAAATGCTGTGGTTCATTTACACAGTGGAATACCATGCGGCAATAAAAAATAAGGATCTATTATCCTTTGAGACAGCATGAAGCGACCTGGAGATTATTATGTTAAGTGAAATAAGTCAGTCTGAGAAAAACAAATATCACATGATCTCACCTATATGTGGAATCTAATGAACAAAATAAACTCATAAACCGAATAGGTCCAGAGACATGGAAACATGGAAAGGATGGACAGATTTCAGAAGGAAGAGGGGTTGAGGAGTGCCAAGAGATGAACCAAATAATTTATATGCATATATGCATTACCCATGGACATACACAGTAGAGTGGTGAAGGCCTGGGATGAATGGGAGCCTGGTGGAGGGTGGCAATGGGAGACAGGGAAGGGGGGACTCTGTAATACTCTCAACAATAAAGATAATAAAGGAAAACAATAGCTCTTGGCATGTTATTGGGCCCTGGTTGAAATAGAATGACAGACTTTGGAGCAAATACCATGTGACCGTGCATCCGGTAATACACATTGCAAGCTAGATTTTGTCAGCACTGCTAAGTCAAGGCCAGAAGGATTCAGCAGCAGCCCATGCTAAGATAGAAATGGGACATTGGGACCAAGCCTAGGAAGGATCAGATGTAGAAGTAAGCTCATCAGGAAGTAGCCATGACCCTGCGTGACTCCCATAATTGCACCAGTGTTTTCTCACCTATGTGGGGTCTCTTGCAAACAACTAAAGGAGTAGGAAAGGACATGAACTTGGCACAGTGTAGGAGCTTAGTAGGTAGTAAGTGAATGCAAGTTATTGGTTAAGCCTCTGCTTTTCTGTAGGTCTATAATGATTATTCCTATTCTGTGGATGCGGTAACTGAGGCCAAGTGAATTAAGTAAAATCATTACCTGTAGGTAATGAATACGGGGACTGGAAAGCAGATGTCTACCTCGTGCTGTAGCGTGCTTTCCACGACACCCTCCTGCCTCCACGTTTACCACAGGATGCTGCCTTCATTTGGGGAAGGGAAATCAGGTTCATTATTAGAAATTAAATTACAACACAGTTCATGTTCCACATTTAAAATGCTGTGCCCCATTTGCTAACCTAAAAACTGGTATCCACATATGTTGAGTCAGTTTTTTCAATTACTTGCAAAAATGGTAGAGATTGGGAGGAGCTGTGAATTTATGCATACTAATGAACCCTTAAAATAAAACGTTTCCATGTGCAACTTCCAGTCTTGTTGGATAACTTTACTTGATTGAAAATTACTTGAGAAAGATGAAATCATAAATTACCTTAAATTTGCTGAAAGCCTGTGAACCACCTATATTAGGTGTGAAGCTGATGAAGTTTCATCTTGAATGGAAATAAGTTGAGAAAACAACATGGCTAACATTTCAGATGTATCTTCGGAAGGAATGTTGACAATATTAGCTCCGCTGGGTCCAATACTGGGCAACATTGCAAATGCATTTCCACTATCAATATAGTTGCTTAAAGTTCCATTTAGGACTCACACTTTCCACTGGTTCTCCTCATATTTCTTATTGTACGTATTCACTCTTTATCTGCTACTGCTGATTCATTCTCTCATGTATTCCTTCATCCAACAAACCTTTGGCTGATAGAGGTTTAGTAACTTCTTCAGTGTCACACAGCTGGTGTGTAGAGGATTTGAGATTCAGACCAGGAAGTATGATTCTAGAGCCCATGCTTTCAACCACGGTGTTGTTTCTCACCCAGTTTATAGTGCATCACTCCATGTCTCTGGTTTAAGATTACTGGTCTATTTCTGAGGGAAACATCGATGAAATCCCATCAGGAAAACGAAACATCGAAGCAAAGGGTGGAAAGTCTTTGAGGGCCTGGTACCTATTTTTGTAGGCTGGTGGTAACTTTTCTTGGGCCTCAGAAAACCATTTTTTATTATTTTTAATTTGTTTATTTTATCATAGAGCACTTGGGAAGGACATGAGAAGTGTTGTGTCTGTGTCAGCTGCTGTAGAGTTTGGCGTTACAGATTGGATAAAAAGTATTAAGGACCCTCTAGAGGTATGTGACTTAGCAATAGTAACAGAATTTAAATGAAAATATAAATAGACATGGTTAATTTGATATGCGGCAAGGTTATTTTTGGGAAAGTTGTAAAAATAATGCATTTGGGGTTGTATTTGTAAGACCTTTTTGATATCCATAAAAGTTAGCTAATGATAAGCTCATAAGAATTATTCAGGAATGTAGATAGTTCTCAGCTATATGCTCTGCAAAAACACTGGACAAATAGACCAATACTCAACACAGTCACGGAAGCTGACTGGGGATACCTACCTGGTGACACCCCAGTATGATTTTGGAAGTGTGTCTCTGTCCCCTTAAGGTCACTGTAGTTTTATCAAAAAAGTATTTTTATATATGTGATTTGTATTTATAGCAGTGCCTTATATATTAGAAATTAAAATCATCAGATTGATTGAGCTAACAGAGACCCTAGAGTGCATGAAATTAAAAATAACTGGAAACTTTTTTTTCTATTAAAGGCAGAGGTAATCCCATAGTCCAAGGCAATAAGAAGATTTTCCTGTTTTCTAATTACTCTATTGGGTGTGCTTGTCACCTATACCATCATTTGAAATTCATTCAGTAAACCGAGTTTGCTAAAATAAAAGATAAACAAAAAGTCTGTCACCGTTTGGCCATCCTGGATAGGAATCCTATGATTATTTCCAACTGGTCCTGGGGTTTTGTTTCCCAGTTGTGCGCCCTCATGCCCATCTGCTTTCGTGGCACCGTGACAACTCACACTCTCGTTAGAGCCCCCACTTGCTTAACTAAACAGGGGTTTCTTGTCAGTGTTCAAATAAAGAAAACTTTTCTACTGAGCTGTGATCCATTAAATTGCACCCTCCATTTAGTATACTTAATAACAATACAGCTCTTGTAAGCTCATCCATAATTCAATTCATCAACAAGACCACTTTCCCTTTCAATAACCTTTCATTTTAGGATTGATTTCTATTTACAGAAAAGTTGTGAAAACAGTTCAGAGAGTTCCCACATACCTCACACCCACTGTACACCATTATTAGCATCTTACATTAGTATGGCATTTGAAACAATTAATACACCAATATTAATATATCAGTGCTAACTTAAGTATGCACGTTATACAGATTGACTTACATTTTACCTAATACCCCTTTTCCCCCCCAAGACCCTTACATTTGGTTATTATATCTTCTTGGACTCCTCTGGACTTTGTTTCTCAGACATTCTTTGTTTTTGGTGACCTTGATAGCTTTGAGGAGTGCTGGTGAGGTATATTGTAGAATGTCACTTAGATGAAACTTGTCTGATGATTTGACTGTGATTAATCTGGAGTTATAAGCTTTTAGAAGGGAGACCATAGACGTAAAGTGCCTTTGCATCATAAAGTATCAAGGGTACATACTATCAACATGATTTATTACTGTTGATGTTGGCCTTGATGACCTGGATGAGATAGTGTTGGTCAGGTTTCTCCACTGAATAGTTACTTAAAATAAAACCCTGTTTGTTTTATATTCTGTATTCTGTGGAAGAAAGTCATAATGAGAAATGTGCAATTGAGAAGTGGAGAGTTATCCTCCACCTCTTTGAGGATGAAGTGTCTACATCATGCGATCAGAATCTTTCGCATGGGAGATACTTGTCTCATCTCTTTCATTTATTCGTTTACATATCAGACTGCACTTGTGAATATTTGCTTTATATATTGGACTATAAACCAATGCTATTTCATTTATTTTGTTCAAGTCATGCCAGTTTTGGCCACTGACAATTATTTTAGTTGGCTCTATGTCCTTTTGACATACCTCATCATTGTGTGTGTGTGTGTGTGTGTGTGTGTGTGTGTGCGCATGTGTGTGTGTGTGTATTTTAGCATTTCTTTACTCTCTGGCAGCACACTCTACTTGAGCCTTGCTTTGTATATTTCCTGCCCAGCCCTAGAATCAGACATTTTTCAAAGTAACTGTGGTTTATTTTATTGGAGAGTGGTATTAGAAACCAAGATCTGGGTGCCAGTTATACTCATTGCTACTGGGGTGTCTGTCATTGCTTTCAGACACTTTGCAACCTATCTTCATTTGTATCGATATTAAGTTTAAACTGATGTCTCCAACTCTAATCCATTACCACATAAATCATTCTAGCTTTTTCTTGTTTGCCTATAACTTCCCATTCCAATACTGAGAAACCTGACTCCCACTGACACTCAATTATTCAGTTCCAGTATACATGTATAGGGGTTTCATAATTGTTAGCCTTTGCCAACTTTATGATCTAGGGTATAGGCACAGTTTCTTTGGCTTTTAGTCTTATATGGTCCACACATTTCCAGTTAGTTAGGTAAACACATTTCCTTTACTTCCTTCAGTGAGATTATTTCAAATATTTGTAATATAGGTAGACATTTTTGGTCACTATTTACTTACGTTCATCTTGTGATGCCCTGACTTCCTAAATGTTTTATTTTAAATTTCATACATTAAAGTTCACTCTCTGTATTGCAAACTTCTGTGGGTTTGACAGATTCACAGTGTCATACATGCCCCATTACAGTATTATACAGAATATATTTTTTACCCTACAATTCCTCTGTGCTTCACCTATTCAACTGTCCTCCATCCCACAAGACTACTTTTCAAATTACACTTTTCTCTATCCTACTATCATTTTTCTCTTGAAATATTTTACATATAAAGATGCTCTACATTCCAATTTTTGTTATTATTTTGTTGTTGGTAGTATAAAAGATTGTTTATATATGTGTATATATGTACATATGTGTGTTTGTGTGTGTATCACTATCCATTTCCTTGTTTTTTGATTATGCAAATATATATGTATATTTTTATGTAAAAATCAACTAACTTTGGGTTCTGGATTGCACTAATGAGAAGCTAAAAGATACTTACTTTGTAATATATAACCAGACCATCCTCTTATATTATTTTCATTTGGATGTCATAGGGTATATTAGGCTGCATTGCACTATCCCATTCAACTTCTCTTTATTATAACCTCACAAATTGAGAGAAATCAATCACCCTATATGAGCAAATGGTTATTGCTAGATGTTTGATAGGTGGCTGTTAGCTAAAAATTCAGAGTAGGTGAAAGAACAAAGCTTATCAGTTTGTACAGAAACCTAGGTCAAATTTTCTTTGTATTCTAATTTGGATTTACAGATACAACTTTTGAAACTTGAGTCTCTTTTATTTATTTATTTACTTAATTTTTTGCACTCATTTTTTATTTTTATTTTTTTTAGTGATGTCAGGAAAATATGTCTGTTTACTGTAGAACAAGTGTGGTTTCCTTAAAACATTTTAATGGCGTGCAAAAGTTCGTGTTTATAACGCATTAGGGTCTATTTAGGTAGGAGTTCTGTGTTTCAGAGGATCCGTATGCAGCACAAACAGTGAACAATTGGGAGCACTGGCTGATAATGCTATGATCCTTTTTGGCAGTCCATTTACGTAGTTCTGGCAGAAGTGTAGTGATGCATTAGTCATTTTCACAGAGAAGATACTGGTCCAAGCCAGTCTCTTATTTGGGGTGCCATCTGCACCTTTTTTGTCAGTAAATTCAAAAAGAAAAGTTATCCATTGATGGATACTATTTCTACTTTATACTCATTGTTTGAGGCAAACTATACCATTTTTAGAGTATAATAAATACTATGCATAACTAAAATTGCTTCTGGGCATCTTTTATTAACTAGAATACCTGTCTCAAAATTGTTCCAGTAAATGTTAACACTTCCATTTCATTTAAACTGTTCCCCATGTACTATCTTCAGAGCTCTTGGTTAAGCATAAGAGGAGACAGTGAGTTCTACTTTGTGTTTCATCAATCATGGAGCAACTCACTCAACCCTCATATTTTCAATTTTTTCATCTGTAATAAGGATACTTGGTATTTGAAAAGTTGGGCTGTATTTCTGTCAAGGTTACCAACATTTAAAGTTAATCTAAACTTAAAGGTTGGTGATAACATTATGGAGGCAGGCTTTTCCGTTTGCTGATCATTTTAACTAAATGTCTAGGGTAATAATACAAATTATGCACAGCTTGTAAAGTTTTGGAAGAGAGAGGTCATATTTTACTCATACTTTGAACAGATTAAACACTCAATAGATATCTGTTGTGCTGAATTTAAGCACAGATGGACTTGCTATAATTACTTAAAAGATATTTCTGAGATTGTCAAGGAGAAGAGTTAATAAACATGAACTGGTGTAAAATAAGGTTTAGAAGAATGGATTCTCACCACTGCTATTTTGGAAGTGCAGGAAGAGGAGACTCTTACTTATTCCTGGATTACTTTGAGAAATTTTGTGGTTCTATTGCATTGGTTAGAGGTCATAATGAAAGGAGTTATTCAGAATAATGAATGTCATTTAAGTGACTACTATATAAATATAGTTGAATTTTCTAAACTATATTAGTAACTAAGGAGAGATTGAATTCACTAGCAATAGCTAACATCTGTTGAAAGACTGCTCTGTACAAAGTACATTACACATTTTACCTCTACTGTGTCACTCAATCCCTAGATAGCCCTTTGAAATATTTTCTTATTCCCATTTTCCCAATGGGCACACCAAGGCCTGATATGTCTTCGTACAATTATGCACCTTACAGTGGATAGCTTTAAGATATACATCTTATTTGTATTACACTTCCTTTTGTATAAAGTGGCTTATTAATATTTTATTCTCCAGATCTACTAGTGAAAGGCCAGATGTTTTGCCAATGATAAAGAATAGATGAAATATTGAAAAATGATAATAACCTGTTAACTAACTACAATTGACAGAATAGCTTCTATATATATATATATATATATATATATATATATATATATTATTTTTTTTTTTTTTTTTTTTAAAGAGAGAGGATTGAACTCACAACCTTTAGTATATGGGATGATGATCCGACCAACCAAGCCAGCTGGCTAGGGCTCTTTAATATTTTAGCTCACAATGGCATGGCATTTTTAATCTTGTATTTGTGATCTAGCACTGAGATAAACCAAAGAACTTATATGCATTTATGCATAACAAATGGACACAGACATTAGTGTGGTGGTGGGGGGTTGAGGTAGTGAGGAGGAGGGATCAGTGGGGGAAAAAGGGGTGACATCTATAATACTTTCAACCATAAAGATAAATTTTTTAAAAAGATCACCTTATGATTACTTGTGATTTCTCTAGGTATCCCAACTGGCCAACTGCCTTCTCTAGTCCCTAAAATAAATTATTGAGAAAGAAATTTATTAGATCTGGTTGTCCAAATGCTTAGTGAGTAGTTGTTTCTGTCACCACCTGTTTAAACAGCAACTCCTCTAGGCTGTGCAAATAATGACCCAGAACACCCTGGATTTAGTATGAAATCTCCAAATGGATTCATTTTGTACATTCTGTTAATTCATTTTAGTATGTTTCAATACAGTTGGTTTTGTAAATGGCAAATAGTATATTGTTGGGTAGGCCGTTGACCAATGTGGTTTTTCTTCTATTCAGTTGATGCAAAGTTATTGGTTATCTATTGAAGGCAGATTCATTTAAAGAAAATAACAAAATGAACATATGGGTGCATATATTATTTTGAATTAGTATTTTGGGTTTCTTTTGATATATACCCAGAAGTGGAATCATGGGGTCATGAGGCAGTTCCCTTTTTAATTTTTTATTTTAATTTTTTGAGGAAAAAATTAACAGCCATACTGTTTACACAGTGGCTGCACCAGTCTGCATTCTCTCCAACAGTGCTCAAGGGTCCCTTTCTCCATGTCCTTGCCAACACTTGTCATTTATGGACTTATTGATAATAGCCATTCTGACAGATGTGAGGTGATATCTCTTTGTGGTTTTAATTTGCATGTCTCTGATGATTAGTAAAAGTGCCTCATTATTTACAATAGCAGGGATATGAAAGCAACCTGAGTGCTCATTTATAGATGAGTGGATAAAAAAGCAGTGGTACATATATATGATGGAATATTACTCAGCCATGAAAGAATAAAATCTTACCTTTTGTGACAGCATGGATGGACTTAGAAGGTATTATGATCAGTGAAATAAGTCAGTCAGAGAAAGATAAATACCATATGTTTTCACTTATATGTGGAATCTAAAGAAAAAAATAAATAAAATTGAAATAGATTCATAGATACGGAGAGTGGACTGGTGGTTGACTGAGGGAGGGGGTTTGGGAGACTATGAAAGAGGTGAAGGGATTAAAAAGAACAAATTGGTATTTACAAAATAATAATGGGGATGTAAAGTACATAATAGGAAATGCAATTAATAATATTGTGATAACTATGTGTCCGGTGGGTACAGGAAATAATGGGGGGAACACTTTGTAAAGTTTATGATTGTTTAACCACTAAGCAGACAACTGAAACCAGTATAAAATAATATTGAAAGTAAGCTGTAAATAAAAAATAAAATAAAAACACAAAAGAAAGCTACAAAAAGAAAAAAACAATGAAACAAAACTGGGTGAATAAAAGTAAAATAAGTTCTACTTAACACATGCCTTTTCAAAACTTGTATTTTTGATACATATTTCTAAATTGGATTTTTATTGTATACTCTACTATAAAATACTAGAAAAAGTTCTCCCAACACAATTTTGTTTTGATTGAAAAAGAGTCCAAGACTTTGAGAAGGTTTTGGAGAAGGTCATCATCAAAGGACAAATGACAATAACTACTACTGTTTCTTCTTCTGAAAATGAGGTTTATAGGAGTGAAAATGCCTTGATGCCTTCCAAATTAGACTGGATCTTGGGTAACTATAGTATGGGTGTTAAAAAATACCCCATGTGTAATCATATTTCTAAGATAGATGTATATATCTATAGTTATAGATATAGATATCATATGGATAATAGCTATCTAACTATAGATAAATTGTAGAAGGCTCTGACTGATCCTAGAGACATGTGTCACTTAGGGCTACTTACCCCTTATTAAATCAGAGGCAAGTATTTCCTCCTTGAAAAATATCCTGGTACCCTCCTTTCCAGGCCCAGTAATACGAGTAAATAGTTGCTATGGAACTGAAGTTTGCGCTTTCATTCTGTCATGGACTCTGTCTCAAGTGGATTTCATGTTGTTCAGAACCATGTGCCAGTGTATATAGGTATGCTTTATTATTAGTTCTTAAATTTTTGTTTCAGTTATAGTTGACATACAATATTATATTAGTTTCAAGTATGTGACACTGTGACTAGACATTTATCTAACATACAAGGTGATCACTCAAGTTAGTCTAGTACCCATCTGACACCATACATAATTATTACAATGTTATTGACTATATTCCTGTGCTCTGTGGCACATCCCTGTTACTGTTTTTATAACTGACAATTTGTACCATCTTATTCCCTCCCCCCCTTTGCACCCCGCCTCCCAACCTCCCTCCCATGCGGCAATCATGAGAATATTCTCTGTATCTATGAGTTTGTTTCTGTTTCATTTGTTTATTTCGGTTTTTAGATTCCACATGTAAGTGAAATCATGTGGTATTTGTCTTTCTTTGTCTGACTTATTTTATTTAGCATAATATCCTCTAGGTCCATCATTGTCACAAATGACAAGATTTCACTCACTTGCGTGACTAAGCAATATTTCATTGTGTGCATGTATTACTTCTTTTTCCATTTATCTATCAAGGGACACTTAGGTTGCTTCCATATTTTGCTATTGTAAATAATGTTGCAATGAGCACAGGTGTGTGTGTGTGTGTGTGTGTGTGTGTGTGTGTGTTTGTGTGTGTGTATTTATTTATTTATTTTTGGTATGTGCCCCTAGCGGGAACCAAACCCAGGACTCTCTGGTCCGCAGGCCAACACTCCAACCGCTGAGCTAAACTGGCCAGGGCTATATTTTTAATTAATGTTTTAGATTTCTCTGAATAACGTACCTAGAAGTAGTGTTTCTAGGTCATATGGTAGTTGTATTTTTACTTTTTTGAGGACTCTCTATACTGATTTCCATAGTGGTTTCACCAATTTACAAACCTGTAATAGTGAATGAGCATTCCCTTTTCTCCACATCCTTGTGCACACTTGTTTGCTGATTTATGAATGATAGCCATCTGATAGGTATGAGGTGGTATCTCATTGTTTTAATTTTCATATCCCTAATGATTAGTGATTTTGAGCATCCTTTCATGTCTTTTGGCCATCTGTATGTCCTCTTTGAAAAAATGTCTATTGAGGGTCTTTGCCCATTTTTTTTAATAGATTTTTTTTTCAGTGCTAAGTTGTATGAGTTCCTTTTATAATTTGGATATTAACTCTTTATTGGATGTACCATTGGTGAATATCTTCTCCCATTCAGTAGGTTGTCATTTTGTTTTGTTTTGTCTTCTTTGCTGTGCAAATACTCTTTAGTTTGGTATAGTTCCTTCTGTTCAATTTTTTCTTTTGTTTCCCTTGCCCAAGAAGACATTTAAAATTATATATATATATTACTAAGTGCATTGTCCAAGAGTTTACTATGTTTTCTTCTAGAAATTTTATGGTTTCAGGTCTTACATTTAAGTCTTTAATCCATTTGAGCTTATTCCTGTGTCTGGTATAAGAAAGTGATCCAGTTTCATTCTTTTGCTTGTGTTTTTTCAGTTTTCCCCAAACCATTTATTGAAGAGGCTGTCTTTATTCCATTCTATCTTCTTGCCTCCTTTGTGACAGATTAATTGACCATATAGGTGTGGCTGTATTTCTGGGTTCTCTATTCTGTTTCATTGAAATATGTGTCTGTTTTTAAATCAGTACCATGCTGTTTGGATTATTCCAGCCTTGTAGTACTTTGCTATCAGGTAGCATGATACCTTCAACTTTGTTCTTCTTTCTCAAGATTGCTCTGACTGCTTAGAGTCTTTTGTGGTTTCATATAATTTTTAGAATTATTTGTTCTAGTTCTTTAAAAAATATCATTGTTATTTTGATAGAAATTGCTTTGGATAGTATGAGATTTAATGATGTTAATGCTTTCTATCCTTGAGCATGGTATATTTTCATTTAGTTTTATCTTCTTCAATATTGTTTCTTCATCATCATATAGTTTTCTAAGGCCTTTGCCTCTTTGATTAAATTTATTTCCAGTTTTTTTGAGGCAATGATAAATGGGATTGCTTCTTAATTTATCTTGTTAGTTCATTTTTGGTGTATAAAAATGCAATTAATTTTTAAATATTAATTTTGTATCTTGTTTATTGAAGTCATTTATCAGCATATATATATATATATATATATATATATATGTATATACACACACACACACACACACATACACACACACACACATATATATTTTATTTTTGTGTGTGGTGTCTTTAGGGTAACAGTAAACATATATTTTAGTAGTTCAGTAAAACCATTCATACTCAACATAAGCCACATTACCAACCTGACAAGTAATAAGTATTCCTAAATCTTCATGAGATTGTTATTCTATAATTGTATACTTTGTGCAAACCATTCTAGTTTCTTAAAGCGATTTGTTTAGATTATGAAATCTTCTACTGATAATTTCTCAAAGTTACCATATAGTAAACACGAGAAGTAATAGGGAATTTTTCTTCCTAACATTGTAGATAAGCACAGATTCCTCTAAAAATGCACTACCTTATAATCAAGGGTCAGTCTAAATTTCCTTGTTAGTAGGTAAATTCATCTCTTGTCTAATGTTCCACTAAAGCTGTGCCCCTGCCTCCATTCTGTAACCCCTGCGGAATTCCCCTTCAGCCCTGGGGAAAAGGTAGTGCCTTTTTCCATGATTCTCAAGTTTGGAATGTGTTTTAAAGTGCATAGGAGATATCTTGTTCAATTGTCAAGTTGAAGAAGTAAGTTTCCCTGTCACGAGAAAGCCTGTGTAATTTCAAGTGCTTACCTGTCGTCTCAAATATCCATGCCACCCAATTTATTTACTCATTATTTTGACTCTTGAGCTAGTTTTCACCATCACCTATCTATTCAGTCCTGATGTATAACTGGCTTACACCAAAAAAACACAAGGGAGTCGAAGATATAGTAGAGAAGACTGAGCTTTCAGAAGTACAAGCATTCCTAGGAGACTTGACTTTGATATTCTGACAATCTGTCTTCCCAAGAGAGGAAAGTTAAGTTGAAGGAGGATAGAAAGAATAAAAATTTAATGAAGTTATAAAAAGGGGAGACATTTAAGGGGTTCATGCTGATACTCTATAAGTAACCATTCATGTAAAAATTAAATATTTTTTCCAAATATATTTCATTATTACTTAAAACACTAATAAACATCTTTCAAGACTCTGAGTCCAAGTCCAACCTAAAGATAAATTACTTTGCATTCAAGTTTAAGTATGTAATCATTAGCTGTTTTATGAGAATAACTTTGAAGGAAAATGATGTTTAAAAAATAAAAAAACTCAAAGGAGAAATCTAAAGCTTATTCTATGCTTTTTGAAGATCCCAAATACAATGTTTAATTGAGATAGTTTACTTAGTGCCTTGAATGTTGTAGCTCAGTTGGTAGAGTGTCATCCATACACCAAGAGGTCACTGGTTTGATTCCTGGTCAGGGCATATGCCCAGGTTGCAGGGCATGCAGGAGACAGTTGATCAATGTTTCTCTCTCACATCGATGTTTTCCTCTCTCTCTTCCTTTCCCATTCCCTCTCTCTAAGATCAATAAAAACATATTTTTTTAAAAAATAGATAGTTTACTTACTAAGTAATAAAATAGCAAGCTTTTCATCAATAAAATTAAGTTACATATAACATTATTGATTATAATCAAATCTGTCATTTGAAAATTGCTATATACAGTCTATACTTTTTATAAATTCTTTATGTGGTTTTTCAAGACTGAGGCTTGTTGTTTTTAAGTTGCATGGCACATCTTTTTCAGTGATTATTTTTAACATATATTAAAACATAGGGAGCTTTTTCTGCCCTGGCCGGTTTGGCTCAGCGGTTAGAGCATCGGCCTGCGGTCCGGAGAGACCCGGGTTCGGTTCCCGCTAAGGGCACATACTTCGGTTGCAGTTTATCCCCAGCCCTGATTGGTCATGCGGTGGCAGCCACTCGAGGTGTCCCTTTCACATCGATGTTTCTCTCTCTCTGTCTCTTCCTCTCTCTCCCTCCCACTCTATCTGTACAAAAAATAAATAAATAAATAAATAAATAAATAAATAAATAAGTAAATAAAACATAGGGAGCTTTTTCAATGCATACAAAGAAGAGTTAAAATAAAATTATATTGGAAATTCTGGCCAGTGTGGCTTAGTTGGTTGGAGCTTTATTCCCTACACCAGAAGTTGGCAGGGTTTGGTTCCCAATCAGGGCATGTATCCAGGTTTCACATTTGATCCCTGGATCCCTGGTTGGGGCGTGTGTAGGGAGCAACCAATCTATGTCTCTCTCTCTCTCCCTCCTTCTCTCCCTCCCTCTCCCTCTCTCCCTTTCCCTTCCTCTCTCCCTTCCCCTCCCTATCTCTCTTCTTCTCTCTCTAAAAATCAATAAAAAAAAATCCAATACTTAAAACAAATTATATTGGGAAGTATAAAGCTATGGTACATTAAGTAATGATGATGAATCCTGGCTTATGAAAATTTAAACTGCATTTTATATAACTATTTTATAGCTAGAAGCTTGAGAATTTGAGAACCTACACAGTAGATGACTATAAATGAACACCTATGCAGATATCTGCTATAAGCACAGAACAACCAACATGCTATATGATTGACAGAAGCAAAGAGAGGTACTGATTATAAGTGATGCTTCACTTTATTAAGCCAAGAAAACACTATTACTGGAAGTCTATGTCTGACAAAGACAAATTACTTTGTTGTGATCCAGTTCCTGAGCTGGCCTGTGGCTGCCAGTCAAGGCCTGCCATTCATCTACATGAAGTGGTGACCTTGAAGATGTTAATTAGAGGTTACAGTCTGATCAATGTTGCGAACCTTTAATTTGCAAGTTTCCAACATTTATATGTTATTTTTCTTAATTGACTTTATTAGGCTTACATTGATTAGTAGAATTATATAGGATTCAAGTGTACAATTCTATAATACATCATCTGTATATTGTATCCTGTATTCGCCACCTCAAGTCAGGTCTCCTTTTATCACCATTTGTCCCCATTTACCCTCTTCTACCTGCCTCCACCACCTCCTTTCCCTCTGGTAATCACCATACTTTTGTCTGTGTCTATGAGGTTTTTGTTTGTTTGTTTGTCCCTTCACTTATTTCACCCAGTCCCCTCCTCCCCTCCCCCCTGACAGATGTCAATCTGTTCTGTGCATCTATGAGTCTGTTTCTATTTTGTTTGTTTGTTTATCTTGTTCACTAGATTCCATATATAAGTAAAATAATACGGTATTTATTTTTCTCTGAATGGTTTATTTTACTTAGCATAATATCCTCTAGGTCCATCCACTGCAAAAGGTAAGATTTTCTTCTTTTTTACGGCTGAGTAGTATTCATTGTGTAAATGTACCACAGCTTTTTTTATCCACTCATCATTACAGTGCTATTTACAATAGCCTAGATTTAAAAGTTTCCACTATTTTTTTTTTAAATTTTTTCATATGTGTATAAGAACAACATCCATGGAATTGTGACAACTTCAAAAAGCCAGCCAGCTAAGCAAACTCCTTTGAAATGGTGAACTGTTTAGTCTATATGTCTCAATGAAAATCTAGTGATTACCTCACTTGGAAATATTTTTAAATTTCAATATCAAACAAATTTGCCCTTACATTATAGAAATCTATTTCCTGAGGATACACATTCTCTTAATTGAAAACATTATGTAGTATTGGTCTTATATTTAGGTAGAATATGTTCTGTCTGTCATATTCTGATAGGACCATCTTTAGCCCTAAAAATCATTAATGTTTCATCCTCCTACACAACTAAAACTCTTCAATTTGAGATTCATTCCTGGACTTTAGGTCTCAGATATGCAGTCATCTTGGGAGAGGTAACACATAAGACTGCTTTTGCTATCATTTGTTACTATGAATGAGTTTATTAGATCTTTCTTTGCCAGCACTTAGACAGGACCTCAGATAAAGTGAGTTTAGAGAAAAAATAATTACTTCAGAGAAGTATAAAGCAGACCAGGAGGGGAATGCTAAAGGTAACAAAACAAAGACAGAATAATATAAACATCTGTCTATAATTTCCTTTTATTTTAACAGTATGTAACAACATCCTTAGTGAGAAAGCAATGACAGAACGTGTTGTTGACAGATTATTTTACTATAATCTTTATTATTTAAACACAATCTACAGATACAATATGCCTTCTACTCTGGAGATGTGGGGAATTTTTAAAAGCTCCACACATGACTGGTGGAAAAGGGAAAACATTCAGATACATAATTTCTCTTGATTTCCCTTTGTTAGATTAACTTTTAGGAATTTGCTTGGGAAATGACTAAGAAGTAAGTAGTCTGTTACAAAAAAAAAAAATAGAGGGAGAGAATGAAGATGAGAAGTAGCAATTGCCTTTCTGAGTTCCTGGGAACAACTATGTGGAGCCTTAGGTCACTGATGACTTTTACTACCAAAGTATTCTTAAGCTTATAGAATTTCTAGTCAATATTAAAATATGCTAAATTACTGTTAGACTTAATTTTGGCACAACAAAACTTTCTGACAGGGTAGTTTATATTCATTTTAAAAACTTTTCTACCTCCAAATCTCTTTAATTTAGCATGTTTTGTTTTGTTCCCCTCCATTCCACTGAATGCTCCTAGTAATGGCACCATTGACCTCGAACCTGACAAATTCAACGGATGCTTTCCAGTATCCTCTTCATACCATTTGATGCTGTCGGCTCCTCCCTCCTTACTAGTGTCTCTCCCTAGCAGTCTGTGACCCTCTCCTAATCCCATTTCTCTTAGTTTCTTGCTACCTAAAAGACTCAGCCTCTTTCATGGGCTTCTTGCACCGTGCACTCATTATACACAGGCGTACATAAGATAACATCTTCTATTCTAATTCTACACAAATCTCTGGTTGATCATACCCACTGTTAAAACTTTCCTACTGTTTATATTGATTGTTTGTAACAATCGGGAAAAAGGAGTCTGCTGGGTCAGCACCTCTATGTCCTGATGTGAAGACTGTCTAGTGAATGAAACTCAGGACAATAGAGACGAACAGCACATCCTCTTTAATTCTTGTACAAAGCCATCCTCTCCTTTCACTGTGTGCCAGGCATTGTAAGAATAAGTGTATATGGATAGCTATATAAAATAAATCAAAAGGTCATGATATTCTACTTGTGTAGCATAAATCTACTCTTAGGAGTGATTGAATAACCGTTTGCTAATTGTTTGGGTCTACTAAACAGGTCATAGGAAGTTCATCTGGTCTAGCAACTTCCTAGTATTACTCAAGAATTAAAAAAAAAGAAAAAAAAAAAGACAAGAACAGATGCTGTTGTAGAGGTCATGCCAAGAAAATGTGAAGCTTTGAAGCTTCTCATTCATTTTCTTGTAACTACGACCATTGCTTCTTCAAATTTCAAAATGAATGTTTGTCAGTATCAAGTCAAAGAGACAAGCTGTTCATGCTACAAATTCATATTCTGTAAGTGTATATGAAAAACGCATCTTTGTTAGAATGTTCTCTTTAGGGTAAAACCTTTAGGCTATTAACTTAAAAGAAATTGTTTTTATTGGTATGAAACCTCTCCTTATGGAATTTGTGGACTGTAACAACTCAGACTGTATTCTTCAATGATCCATGGTTATTGTCACTAAATTACATGTTTTTCCTAAGAATGGTTATCCCAAGGTACAGTTAATTTAGGAAAGACAATAATCAGAGATAAAAATATGTCCTTTCCCTGAGGGCCTTGCCATAAATAAGACAAGTAATAATATTTTATTTTAAAATTTCAGAGTGTAATAGAGACCTTTTCCCATAAAATTACATCCCACTTCCTAAGCTTTCTCAAATGCCCCCTATTCCCTGACATGTTGTCTATAAGGTATGCCTCCAGTGGTTATAGACTATGTAGTTTTATTTACCTGTGACTACCTGGACCAAACATGCTCAGAACAGTCTGCAGATATTAAATAATTAAAATAGAAAGAAAGAAAAAAGGAAACAGGAGGGATCTTCCTATTGACTTTCAAGTCTTCTGTAATTCCTGCATGCCCTGCACCTACCCCCATGTGTTTCTTTCTTTTTTTTTTTGTCCTCACCCAAGAACATTTTTACATTTATCTTCAGATAGAGCAGGAAGGAGAGAAGGCGGAAGAGAGAGAGAAACATCGATGTGAGAGAGACATATGAGTGGTCGCCACCCACACGACCCCATCCAGGGCTGGGGATAAACTGCAACTGAGGTTCCTGCCCTTAATGGTAACCGAACCCAGGACTCTCTGGTCCGTGCGCTGACGCTCCAACCACTGAGTCAAACTGGCCAGGG
>NW_023425344.1:160553421-160748421 GCF_014108415.1 Molossus molossus | reverse complement strand
TCTATTTCATTTGGGAAATTTATTAGTTTTACCCTTAGAGGAATGTAGCAATAAATCAACAACTCTACAAGTCATTCCAGTAGTGGTGATATGATATCTGTTATCCAATGGCAGCAATGTTAACAGTGATATATATTATCCAGTGGTGATAGGTCTGGTACCAATGTCCAATTTAAGGCTGTTGTAGTTCCCAACCAATGCGTTCTAGTGGCATTGGCTGTATTTCTAGCTGCCTAGTTCCTTTTGTGTCCTGCCTATTTTCAGAATATGAGTTACTAATTATTCAATTAATTCTGTGAGCTCTATTTGCCCAATACTTCTACTTAAGTTTAAGTTAACTGGAGTCAATTTCTCTAATTTTCAACCAAGAACTCTGCTTGGTATATGTCTTCAAGATAAAAGAAAGGATAAATTAACAAATGGTATGATTAAGAAGTTTCTCCACTCTAGATTATCATTCACAAAAGAAAATATAAATGGAAAAAACAGAAAGCCCAGACCAGAACACAATAAAATTCTGTAGAGGATCTTAGCTATTGTAAATAGTGCAGCTATGAACATAGAGGTACATATATTCTTTCTGATTGGTGTTTCAGGCTTCTTAGGGTATATTCTTAGAAGTGGGATCACTGGGTCAAATGGCAGTTCAATTTTAAATTTTTTGAGGTAACACCATAATGTTTTCCATAGTGGTTGCACCAGTCTGCATTCCCACCAGCAGTGTACTAGAGTCCTCTTTTCTCCACACCCTCGCCAACACTTGTTGTTTGATGACTTGTTGATGGCGGCCATTCTGACAGGTGTGAGGTGATTCCTCATTGTTGTTTTAATTTACATCTCTCTGATGATTAGTGATGTTGAGATTTTTTCATATGTCTCTTGGTCATTTGTATGTCCTGTTTGGAGAGGTGTCTCTTTATGTACTTGTGCCCATTTTTTAATTGGCTTCTTTGTCTTCCTTTTTTTGAGTTGTATGAGTACTCTATATATTTTGGGAATTAGCCCTTTATCTGATGTATCATTGGCAATTATGGTCTCCCATATAGTGGGTTTCCTTTCCATTTTGATGCTCTGGAAACAGCCCAAGTGTCCATCAGTAGATGAGTGGATAAAAAAGCGTTGGTACATAGACACAATGAAATACTATTTAGCTGTAAGAAAGAAAGAGCTCTTATCCTTTGAGATGACATGGAAGGACCTGGAAAGTATTTTGCTAAGCGAAATAAGCCAAGCAGAGAAAGACAAATATTACATGATCTCACTTATTTGTGGAATATAATGAACAAAACAAACTGATGTACAGAATAGACCCAGAGACATAGAAGTAGGGTACAGACTGACAAACCTCAGAAGAGGGGGTGAGGGGGAGAGATAAACCATAGAACTTATATGCATATATGCATAACCAATGGACATAGACAACAAAGCTGGGGACGGGTTTGGGGGTGGGGTGGGGAGGAGGAGGGTGTCAATGGGGGAAAAAGAGAAACAGCTGTAACAAAAATAAATTAATAAAAATAATTTTTAAAAAAATCTGTAGAGGAGACACTGTGCTTTCCTGCTACTCTGATTGTAGGGGAAGTCTGGACCAAGCTCTCCGTTTGCTGCCAGAATTGAACTTCCCCATTATACTTAGCAGTTTACTCTATATGATTATTGCTTTTCCCTTATCCCGCATAGCCACATCTAAAGTAAATATTGATTGGATGCTAACTTTTTCACCTACTCTTTGCTTACGTAATTTCACAGACTTAAAATTGTTTTACTGCTATAGTTTTGGCATTTAGGGTGGGTTTTTAGTTTTATTGTCAATATACATTTTTCAGGATTTTTTTTAAGTGTCTCTATTCTCAGATAACATGATTGTTTATGCCAGAAATCCTTTAAATTATACAATAAAAGTCCTTAGAAATAATAAGCAAGTATAGCAACTTTATGGAACATAAAGTCAACATACAAAAATCAATTGGATTTCTACATACTAATAATAAACAAGTAGTAGCCAAAATTTTAAAAGTACCATTTAAATTGTACCAAAAAGCAAAATAAGTATAAATTTAAGAAATATTTATGGAATATGAATGTTGAAAATTACAAAACATCAATTAAGAAGCAAAAAAGGCCTAAATAAAAAGAGATCTATACCATGTTCATAAACTAGAAAATTCAATATTCTTAAAATGTTAATTTTTTCCCAATTAGTCTATGGATTTAATAAAATTCTAACTAAAGCCACAACAGGATTACTTTAAATACTGACAAAACAATTCTAAACTTATATAAAAAAGAAAAAGAAATACAATAGCAAAAACAATTTTGAAAAGAAGAGTAAAGTTGGAAGACTCATACTATCTTATTTAAGCTCAGTAATCAGAAGAGTGTGGCATCAAAGAAGGACAGACACAAAGATCAGGTGGGTAAAATAGAATACCCAGAAACAGAGAAACACAATTATGGTCATTGATTTTTGTCAAATTTGCAAAGGCAACTCATTGGAGAAAACAAGTCTTTTAATAAAGGCTGCTAAGACATTGACATATTCACCTTAAAGGAAAAAAAAAAAAAAAGAAAAGAAGCTTTGACAAGACCTCTCATCTTATATGATGATTAACTCAAAACAGATCATAAACCTAAATGTAAAATTCTAAAAATCCTAAAGGGAAACAGAGGAGATCATTTTGGTGACTCTTGGAATAGGCAAAGTGTTCTTAGATATAATATCAATAAGAATATTTTTCTTTGAAAGATAATGTTAAAAATTTAGACTGGGGTAATATCTTACAAGAAAGTTGTACCTATAGAATATAAAGAACTCTCAAAACTCAAAAATAATCCCTGATGGGTTTGGCTCAGTGGTTAGAGTATTGACCCACCATCCAAAAGGTCACGGGTTTGATTTTGGTCAAGGACACGTACTTCAGTTGCAGGTTCAATCCCTGGCCCTGGGCAGGGTCATGCAGAAGGCAACCAATTAATGTGTCTCCCTCGCATTGATGTTTTGTTTTTTTTTCTCTCTCTCCTTCACTCCCTTCCACTCTATCTAAAAATCAATGAAAATATATCCTCTGGTGAGGATTAACAAAAACAAACATATAAACAAAACTCAAAAATAAGAAAACAACTAAAAGAAAAAAGTGAGAAAAATACTTGAAAAGACATTTCACCAGAGAAGATTATATGAGTGGCAAACAAATATATGAAAAGATGTTCATTATCATTAGTCATTAACGGTAATGGGAATTGAAACCACAGAGAGATACAACTGCACATCTATTAGATTGGCACTCAACAACAACAACTTGATAGCAGAATAATCATAAATTTCATACATTGCTGGTAGCAATGCAAAAATGATACAATCAAAGTTCAGTATTTTCTTATAATATTAAGTATATACTTACTATATGACCCAACAATCTCCCTCCAACATATTTTATCCAAGAGAAATAAAACATATGTTCATAAAAATCCTGTACATGAATGTTTAAAATAGATTATTTATATACTCCAAAAACTGAGGCAACCTAAATGCCCTTAATCTAGTTAAAAAATAGACGGTGGTGAATCCATACAATGAAATATTACTATGCAATAAGAAGGAACACATTATTAGTATAAGCAGCAATACTTACATATTTCAAATGCATTATGATAAGGGAAGGAAGCCAGGTTCAAAAGGCTACATGCTTTGTGATTCCATTTGTATGGTATATTAAAAAAGACAAAACTATAGAAAATGAGAACAGGTGGTAGATGTCAGGTTTTAAGGATGGAGAAAGGAGTTGATTACAAAGTGGCACCACTGGGGAATATTCTGACTGATGGAATTTCTCCATATTTTGCTCACTGTGATAGTTACAAAACTCATAGAACTGCATAACAAAACAAAAGTAAATTTTCCTATATGTAAATTTTAAAATTTTAAGTGAAAATTAGAAATTATCAGGGATATTTTAAAATATATTACTAAAATTATTAAATAGTATCAGTGATAGAACTGAAGAGCAGGAAAACTGATGAAGAAATAGTGTAATGATAAGGAGTCAATAGAGGTTTACATTTGATTTAGAAAGAGAATCATTAATATAACTATGTTATTTAGAGATATTGATATAACTAACAAATTATAAAGGGAAAACAGTTATCCCTGAGAAGATGTTATGGGGAGAGTTCTATACTTACTTCATTAGTTATGATTGAATTTATTTTATTTTGTTACTTAAAATTTTTTTCTTTATTGATTTTTGAGAGAAGAAGGGAGAGGGAGAGAGAGATAGAAACATTGATGAGAGAACATTGATTGGCTGCCTCCTGCATGCCCCCCTCTGGGAATCAGACCCACAACCTGGGCATGTGCCCTGACTAGGAATCCAACCTGTGACCTCTTGTTGAATGGGTTGATGGTCAACCACGGAGCTCGGAGCCACACCAGCCGGGTATGATTTTTTTTTTATTTTA
Source organism: Molossus molossus (assembly GCF_014108415.1). NCBI lineage: Eukaryota > Metazoa > Chordata > Mammalia > Chiroptera > Molossidae > Molossus > Molossus molossus. Next base: position 160,743,963 of record NW_023425344.1, on the reverse strand, counting down.
TTTTTTTTTTATCCTCACCTGAGGATATTTTTCCATATTTTGTACAGATAGAGTGGGAGGGAGAGAGAGGAAGGGAGAGAGAGAGAGAAACATCGACGTGAAGGGACACATCGAGTGGCTGCCACCCGCACGACCAACCAGGGCCGGGGACAAACTGCAACCGAGGTACGTGCCCTTAGCGGGAACCGAACCCGGTTCTCTCCGGACCGCAGGCCGACGCTCTAACCGCTGAGCCAAACCGGCCAGGGCTGATTTTTTTTTTAAACTGCATATATATTGTTTAATAAAAATGAGTTAGGTAGTGTTTACATTTTTTGTTGTTGTTGTTCAGATAGAGTGGGAGGGAGAGCAAGGAAGAGAGAGAGACAGAGAAACATCGATGTGAAGGGAACACATCGAGTGGCTGCCACCCGCACGACCCAACCAGGGCCGGGGACAAACTGCAACCGAGGTACGTGCCCCTAGCGGGAACCGAACCCGGGTCTCTCCGGACGGCAGGTCGAAGCTCTAACCACTGAGCCAAACTGGCCAGGACAGTGTTTACATTTTAAAAATGTATTTATATGAATTATATTGAGATTATAAGATGATAGATGTTCTATACTAAGTTGATCTTATTTAATGACGTGAGTTCAGTAACATTTATATAGTCCTTCTAGTGTATTCATAATACATGAATATAGGAAAGATAAGCCTTTCTCTGTCTGTTTCAAGTTCATTTCTGGATCTCTAAGTCCCCAAATCACAATTAGTGATGATTTTAGTCGGTAAAGCAAACAGGCAGTTTAAGCAACGTTCCTTATACACCCATATCTTAGTCTTATTCTTGTCAGTTTGTGCTGCATGCTCCTTTGCAGTCTGTAAAGTAGTCCATGTGGGTATTTGTAAAATTCTAAAAATTCTAAAAAGAAACTGTAGTTAAGCCATTAAAAGATGTGTGTCTCATAGAATTTGTACATGACAAAAATCTCATTATAGAAAAACATAATGGATCCTACTACACGGGGCATAAATAAATCTCAAGAGTAGGTTGGTAAGACAAGCTGCTGTTTGGAATAAAAGCATATGTCTTTTTTTTTTTTTTTAATATGGTTTTATTGATACTTTTTAGAGAGAGGAAGGGAGAGAGAGAAACATCAATGTGAGAGAGAAACATCCATTGGCTGCCTCCTGAACGCCTCCCACTGGGGGTTGTGCCTGCATGGCTAGCATGTGCCCTGACAAGGTATCAAACCAGGAACTCTCAGTCCATGGGACCACGCTCAATCCACTGAACCATACTGGCCAGGCAAAGCATTTGTCATTATCCAACTTTTCAGTACAATTTTTTCTCTTTAAACTCTCAGAAAACTCTGCCAAATAATATGCTGACCCTGATAAATATGTTCTTGTCCTTTCTAAATATAATACCATTTTTTCTCATAGCAGAAATGATTTCCACTAGAAGGTATTATTAAATAATACACCACCCTATAATGACAAATGCTTAGAAAACTGCCTACATGTCCTTGGTATTTATTTTGCATATTTCAACCTTATTGGAAGCATCTTTCTGTTGACTTTCATCCTTGGAAACCAAGCATTACCTATCGATTCCGAAAAAGACAGTTCTGACTAAAACAGGCAAAAGTTGTAAGACCTGGTAAGCTAAAATCATTGCCCTTTTAATAAAATCTTGAATTCTATTTTGGAGAAAGGTGCTTTGTTCTCTTTATTTGACATGATTTTTCTACATTCAATAGAGTCTCTGCATATATTCCCTTAATTTAATTAATTTCGTGATAAAACCAGAAGGAAGATCCCGAGTGTGGATTATACAAACCAAACGTTTGCTGAGAAATAATACTCAGCCCCCTCATCCTACTTCTTATGGTATAAGATATGCTGATTAAGATATCAGAATTCTGAACTGTCTCTTCATTTGAACAACATTGCAATAATAAACCAGAGACAGAAAGCTTGTTGAGAGAGGAGGAAGATTTAAATTCCGACAAAGAAATAGATTTCATTTTAAGTACCCAGGGTTTTTTTAACAATAAAGTGTATATATGTGTGTGTGTATGTGTGTGTGTGTGTGTGTGTGTGTGTGTGTGTATCTTGGCAGTGGCCTTTGTGTCTAGAATATTGTTTTCTCAATATAGCCCCCACTGAAGCAAAAACATTAACAAATGATAAAGTTTTGCTGTAATTCTTAGTGTTTTAATAAACATACTTATAACACGGCAAGTAAATTAAACTCCTTCATCTTTTCCCCTTATTTTACTCTAACACGGTATTGCTATACTTGGAAAATGATCTTTCCAAAAATAAAGTCACTAATCATGCAAGACTGATTAAAAAGGAAAAGTTTTCTTGATTCCTTGTGACCCCTAGACTAAAGTCTTTGAATAGGAGATGAAAGCTTAATTATTTTGATGTACCAGTTCAGTGTTATCACCCTGGCCTCTTCACCACTCTGAAGGTGTAAATGGTTTGAGTAAAATAGGTGAATGCGCTGTCCTCTCCCTTTTACAAGAATTCACGTTTTCAATTTCTAGACGAAAAATAATACCTTGACCAAATGCTAATCATACTTTCTGCTGACAAAGATAAAATAAACCGGGAGATTATCTAGAATACTAAGGGGATAGAAGTATGCATAAATCAATACTGCTTCTACCTATATTACTAATCTTCTTTCAGATACAAAACACAAAGTTTTTTGAAAAATGTACCCCACTCTGAGATAAGGTTTAAAGAGCTCTCTGAATCTTAACATACAGATTTCTTTGCTAAACTATTTTCAGTTAAACTCTTTTAGCATGAAAAAATAAACTGAGGAAAGTCAGTGTTATCGACCTCATCACTATTCTCTACTCAGTACTGCTCCACACAGGTAATCATGTCAGTTTCACGTATGAAACATGCAGAAATATTCTGTTTTACAGGCATTTTAACTGAAACTACATCATATATATATATATATATATATATATATATATATTTGGTGAAAATCATAGTTTACATATTGATCCATATCACTATACATGGAGTAGTTATATTATTGGAGAAATTGAGGTATTCTCTTGCTTCCCAGGTGCTGGGGTGGAGTTTTCACAATATTTTGAGAAAAAGAATTTTCTGAAACCCACACAGGAGCATGAGCGATTTTTATTTGCATAGAATTACATCCCTGAGTTTCCAAAACCTCATTTCTCTTAGTCCAGTCATACAAAAAGTGTAGCTGGGTTTCAGTAAAGCTAGAAGCAAAGCCAGTGTCCAGCTGTCCATGTTGGAGCTGGGTCCAGTTCAGCATCAGGCTAGTTGCAATCCATAAGTCTACTGTGTGTGGGGTCCACATGGCTATGAGCCGTGTGGGTGAATGCAAGGAAGCCAAGGGTAAGCCATGAGCCAAGGGTGCCACGAGGAACAAGGAGCACAAGAGTAAACTCCTTTGTTTAAGGAATTAAGTATCCCAAATCTCCCCAGACTTGCAGTGACCATGCCCATTCTGGCCAAGGACCTCTGGTCCCAAGTGTGATTGGCAGCAAGAACCTTTGCTAGTCCCCGCAGCTTTACTGGGCATGTGTCGATCTTCACTTTGCTCCTTTCCTGTTATTAATTACAAGGTTAATTACAATGGTACTATGTATGTGATTCTGTTATGAAAACGTTTCATAATTTATTTAAATTGTCATTTAAGATATGTGCAGATCAGGACATATCTGAGGGCAGAGCTAAATCCTAGCGTTGGTCCCAGTCCACTTTTGTTCATCCTAACAGTGAACTTCGTGTCACAGCCTCTTGAGTCCTTCCTTGCCAGCCATGCACAAGAGAAGAGAATCTCATATAAGGTGGTTTGAGTTCAAATTTTGGCTCCACCAGTTTTTCACTGTTAATTTTGGGAAATTATTGAACTTCACTCGGCCTCAGTTTACAGTCCTGTAAAAGTATATAATAATGCCTCATCAGGTTCAGCCAGTGTGGCTCAGTGGGTGAGTGTCAACCCATGCACCACCAGGTCACTGGTTCAATTCCCGGTCAGAGCACAGGCCCAGGTTATGGGCCAGATCCCTACTGAGAGGCGTGCAGGAGGCAGCCAAACAATATTCTCTCTCATTGATGTTTCTCTCTCTCTCTCTCTCCTTCTCCCTACCTCTCTCTCAAAAATTAATAAAGAAAAAATAAAGATAATGCCTCATCAGTTTTTATAAATCATAAAATTTATGAAACATATATAGCCCAGCCATGAGACATTCTAAGTGCTTTATAAATAAACAATGTGACTATTGATATACTTATTCCCAGAAGCTTTCTGAGATAGGAACTAAAATTATCACTAAATATTAAGTTTTAAATATACCCTGCAAGCCCTGGCCGGTTTGGCTCAGCGGTTAAAGCGTCGGCCTGCGGTCCTGAGAGACCCGGGTCTGGTTCCCGCTAAGGGCATGTACCTCAGTTGCAGTTTATCCCAGGCTCTCGTCAGTTGTGCAGGTGGCAGCCACTCGATGTGTTCCTTTCACATTGATGTTTCTCTCTCTCTCTCTCTCTCTCTCTCTCTCTCTCTCTCTCTCTCTCTCTTCCTCTCTCTCCCTCCCACTCTACCTGAACAAAAAATGGAAAAATGTCCTCGGGTGAGGATAAAAAATAAATAAATAAATAAATAAATAAATAAATAAATAAATAAATCCTGCAAAAGTATCTATAACCCTGGTCTTGACGGCTTCATCTACAGAATGTGTTTCTTTACACGTCTCCCCTCAAGGTAGGCTGGTATTTTCCTAACATCTGCAAAACTACAATGAGCAGTTGGGTCTTGTCACAACCATGGGGTACTGCTATAAAAATGATTAAAACCATTTTTTTCCCCACTTAAACTCGAACTCTAAGACCCCCACATGGCTACTATCAATCTCTATATGAAAATTAATTTCACATAGATCAACAGTCCAACTGTCTGGCTACCAGTCATATAAGTTGCCAAACAGTTAACACCTCTTCCCTCTCTCTGCACTGTGGATTCAGCTGTGCTTTGTAAAGTGATATGCAACTTTCCTATCCCCAGAACTAAACAGTCAATCCCTATTGTGCTTGCATTGAACTGCTCTGTAAGTAAATGGGTGGGGGGCAGTGGTAGAGTAGGTCCTCCATTAGACCAAGGATGAAGTTAAATCTAATTCTCTTGTTTTTTGAGTACTTTTGGTTTCTGTGCAGCACTAATGTTTAAGTGTCTTATATTATCTCATTTATTTCTATAATCTCCATGTGCATGGGGGCTATTATTATTCCCATACTACAGAGAAAGCAGGTTATAGAACAAAATTTTACATAAAAGAATTAAATGTATAAACTTGTCTTCATTAGAACTTTGCTTCAAATACGTGCTTCCAAGTTATGGTCTAATCTAACAGTAGTAACTTTCCATGTTCAAATTACCTTCACATTCATTTACTCATTTGGGTCTCAAAAGAACATTTTCTGTTGATGAGGCAAATACTATTTCCCTCTTTTTAAAGATAATAGCATTGAATGTGAAGTTGATGCATTTGCCCAAAGATTCTTTTTTTCCATTATTGAAAAAGGACACAATTTCTTTTCTCTTAGCCAGATGCACTTCTAGTGATAATGACAGTGATGATGACGTAATAAGAACATCTGCAATAATATAATGGCAATATTAACAGCCTTGGGTTTCCAAGAACGTATGTAAAAATCCCAGTGGCTTGGGCTTAATGATGATATATTACCTCATCTAATCTTCATATTAATGCTATGTAAGAAATATCACCTTAAACAAATTAGAAAACTGATCCTGGGAGATGTTCAAATAAGTGTCTTAGATAACATATGTAAAAAATTTCGATGCTTCTCAAGGTAGCGCTGTTTATCAGAAACATAGTTCAAAAATAGCCCCTGTGCTGGCCCCGTCTAGTTTTACTATTCAAAATAAAATAATGCCTGTGTTTCATTTAGGATATAAATTATTATTTCATAATTTTCTAATTATAAAGTCCTATATCATTATTCTTCATATATCATATAAAAATATTACTTTACTTTTATTAGGAGAAGGGTTTGGGGATGTTCTGCTGCATTTAGGAACATCTCCTCCTCTGATTGTAGTAACAAAGGAGTGTGAATTTTTTCTTTAAAGGCACAAGGAAATTTACTTCTTCACTTTCACAAATTCTATTCTCTGTGTATGCTTCTCCATACTTCCCCTGGTCTTGCCATTCTTTCCCTCTTACCATGATCTCTCAGTCTAGATCACTGATGTATCCAATTGAAAAATATTTATTTCCACCTCAGTTCATTCAACGCTTATTAAGAACCTAAAATACTTCAGTACTGCAGTAAGTGCTATAATCACAGAAATGAATAAAATGAACATGGAATCTCCCCTTAGAGAGAAAAGCATTTATATAAAGATATTGATATTAAGCAAATGCATTAATAATTGAATAATGTGTAAAGAGAGGATGAAGAAGTGCCAAGATCAGGATAACGTGACTTTTAATAAGAGAGGTTCATCTAAAGAGTAAACTCAAGAAGGGTCTACCTGATGAAATAGTTCTTAGTAGAAATTTAAAATGTGAGTAGGAGCTTTGCATATGAATAGAATAGGGAACTTGTCCAAAGGCCCTGAGGCAGAAAGGTGCTGAAGGAAGGTATCAGAGCTGAAGTTTGGTGGAAAAAGATGAATCCAATGTGCTAATGAGGTCAAGAGAGTCATGTATATCTTATTCACAATACTCACTTTCTTCTATAATTAAAACATTGTAAACAGGGAAGGCTTTTATGTTTAAAAACATATACTAGTAGATGGGGAAAGGACTGATTAGAGACCACAACACTGTATTTGAGGAGATGGGTTATGGAAAAGTTGCAAAATCTTAGCTGGTAGTTAAAGTTAGAATTGCAACAGTAGATATGGAAAAATAAAGCACATGTTTAGGACAGACTTAAGGGGTTTAGTCTACACACTTGGTAATTTATCAGAAGAGTGAAAGAACAAGAAGAGTCAAAAAGAAATTCAAATATTTTTTCATAAGTATTTGGATGCAAATTTTTAAAATTTATGAAAGATTAGAAATCAAGTTTGAAACATGATCACTTTAAGATACCAAGAAGTGACAAAATTGATAGAAATAAAAAAAAAAAACAATATGAAACAGAAGAGAAGCATGAAAAATCAAATTGTGGTATATTTATATTTCTCAGCAATGAAAAGGAACAAACTTTAGTGTGTGCAAAACCATGGATGAATTTTCAAAATGTTATGCTATGCAGAAGTAGTCAGATACAAATTACAATATTATGAATTTATGTTTGTGATATTTAGAAAAGGTAAAACTGCACAACCAATGTGGCTCAATGGTTGAGCATCGACCCATGCCCCAAGAGGTTGCCTGTTTGATTCCCGATCGGGACACATGCCCAGATGTGGTCCCAATCTCCAGTGGGGGCCACCCAGGAGGCGGCCAATTGATGTTCTCTCTCATCCATGTTTTCATCTCTCTCTCCCTCTCCCTTCCTCTCTATAAAATCAATAAAGAAAAAAAAATTTAGAATAGATAAAACTAATCTATAGCACTAGAAATTGGTTGAATGATTTTCTAGAAGTTGGAAAAGGGGGTCAGAGAGACAATTTTGGGACAATATGAAGCTTTCTGGGATAGTGGAATTTATCTAGATATTGACTGAGGTAGTGATTAAACAGTTGTATCAACATTGACTAAACTATACAATTAAATGAATGCATTTTATTCTATGCAAAGTATACCATTAAAAATGATTTTAAAATAAAAAATATGTGACATCAGCTAATTTTACGCTTTTTATCTATTTCTAAAATTTTAAAAAGATACAATTGATTTTAAGGTAGGACTAAAAATTCTGTTCAAGTAATCAAGAAGTCACTTCTCACAATAAAACTCTCAACACATAGAAATAAAGTAAAAGTATATGAAATTGTATTAAATTATGAATTTGAACCTTCTTTATGCTTCCATTTAAAATTGAGAATAATCAAATGTCACTAATTGTCAGAGAAATGCAAGTTAAACCCACAATGAGATATCATCTTACACCTGTCAGGATGGGTATCATCAATAAATCTATGAGTGACAAGTGTTAAAGAGGAACCTTAGCTCTGTTGGTGGGAATGCAGACTGGTACAGCCACTGTGGAAAACAGTATGCGGTTTCCTTAAACACTTAAAAGTGAATCTGCCTTATGACCCATCAATTCCACTTCTGGAGATTTATACAAAGAAACTCAAAACACTCATTTGAAAGAATATATTTACCCCTATGTTAATTGCAGCATTATTTACAATAGCAAAGATTTGGAAGCAACCCAAGTACCCATCAACAGATGAGTGGATTAAAAGTTGTAGATATATGCAATGGAATATTACTCAGCCATAAAAAAGAATGAAATCCTACCATGTGCAACAGCATAGATGGACCTAAAGTGTATTATGCTCAGTGAAATAAGTCAGTTAGAGAAAGACAAATACTACATGATTTCACTTATATGTGGAATCTAAAAATAAATAAGTAAATGAACAAACAGAATTGAAACAAACTCATAAACATGAAGAGCAAACTGGTGGCTGCCAGAGGAGAAGGGAGTTGAGGGGACTGTGTGACAGAGATGAATGCATTGAGAAATATTAATTGGTAGTTACAAAATAGTCATGGTGATGTAAGTAAAGCATAGGGAATATAGTAAATAATACTGAGATAACTATGTATGGTGCCAATTGGGATACTAAAAATATTGAAGGAAACACTATATAAAGTATATGATTGTCTAACTATTAAGCTATACATGTGAAACCAATACAAAATAAAACTGAAAGATATGAATGAAATAAAATAAAATTGAGGTTGATCATTAAAATTAAATTTTTTTACTTTTGAAAGACACTATATAAAGGGAATGAAAATACAAGCCATACTCTGAGAGAAAATATTGCAAAAGACAGCTGGAAAAGAACTGTTATCCAAATATACATAGAACTCTTAAAATTTAACAATAAGAAAGCAAAATACTTGATTAAAAATTGAATCACAAACCTTAACAAACATCTAACCAAAGAAGATACAGAGATGACAAATAAGAATATAAAAAGATACTCCACATCATGTGCTATCAAGAAAATGCAAATTAAAACAACAGGGACATACCACTACACACTTAATAGAATGGCTAAATTCCAGAACTCCGACAATACAAAATGCTGACAAAGCTGTGGAGCAACAGAGATTCTCATTCATTGCTGGTGGGAATGCAAAATGGTACAGCCACATCGGAAGACAGGTTGGCTGTTTCTTGCAAAACTCAACATACTCTTGTGATGCAGTTCAGAAATTACACTCCTTAACATTTACACAATGTCCAATCAATGTTCTCTCTCATCCATGTTTCCATCTCTCTCTCCTCTATAAAATCAATAAAGGAAAAAAAAATTAGAATAGATAAAACTATTCTATAGCACTAGAAATTGGTTGAATGATTTTCTAGGGCAAAAGAAGTTGGAAAAGGGGGTTAGAGAGACAGTTTTGGGACAATATGAAGCTTTCTGGGATAGTGGAATTTATCTAGATATTGACTGAGGTAGTGATTAAACAGGTGTATCAACATTGACTAAACGAACGTCTTTCTAAGGATGTTTGTAGCAGCTTTATTAATAATTACCCAGCCCTGGCCAGTTTGGCTCAGTGGTTAGAGTGTCGGCCCTTGGATCAAGGAGTCCTGGGTTCAATTTTGGCCAAGGGCACATACCTCAGTTGTGGTTTGTTCCCAGCCCAGCTGGGGTCATGTGGGAGACAGCCAATTGATGTGTCTCTCTCACATCAGTGTTTCTCTCTTTCTCTCTCTTCCTCTTTCCCTACTTCCCACTCTATCTGAAGATAAATGGAAAAATATCCTCAGGTGAGGATTTAAAAAAATGAAATAAAATAAAATAATTGCCCAAACAAAGATGTCTTTTAGTAGGTGAATGAATAAATAAATTTTAGTATATCCAGACAATAGATATTATTCAATGCTAAAAAGAAATGAGTTTTAAGCCATGAAAAAAAAACATAAAAGAATATTAAATGAATATTACTGAATGAAAGAAAACAATGTGAAAAAGCAACATACTGAATAAATCCAAGTATACAACATTCTGGAAAAGGCAAAACTATGAAGTCAGAAAAATCAGTGGTGTCTCAGGGTGAGGAGGGAAGAGAGGATGAATAGGCAGAGCATATAGGGTTTTTAGGGCAGAGAAACTATTCATATAAATGTGTCATTATACATTTGTTAAAACTCATAAAATGTAAAATATCAAGAGAAAAAATCTACTTGAAAATAAAATGCATCAGGAAAAAAAATCAAGGCTGGTGATGCATTTCAGATCATTAGATAGAACTTAAAAAACTTGGTGCTAAGACTGCAGTAAATGAGTGTACTAAATATTTTTAAAAGTTGTATTTTATATATGATTTGTCACTCAAATCATCTGCTTACTACCTCTGAAAATGTTGCATAGCTTTACAACTGTTCCAGATTATTAATTTCCCTTGTGTATCCAGTAGTATTTAGTGATTCATTACCCCACAAGGAGTCCATAGTGTTTCATTGGAGGCATGCTCTGATTTTCATGTATAGATATCACAGTAGATAATTTTATGATCTTACAACAAAATTTAAATTTACTTCATGTGTGATTCATAAAAGTGAATATCAATTATAATATTCAAACACTAGTATTTAAATAATTTTTGTGAGTTCAAACTGATAATATTGCATTTGGCATATTTCAGAGTGTTTTGAATAGCTTTTTTATTTGTTGCTGCTGTTTTTACTGCATGATTCCATTTTTTAAAATAATAGTTATTTATTTATTTCTGTTACAGGTGTTTCTCCTTTTTCCCCATTGACACCCTCCTCCAAATCCCTCCCCACCCCCAGCATTATTGTCTATATCCTTGTTTCCACATACATGCATATAAGTTCGGTGTTTTATCTTTTCCCTCCCATGTCCACCTCTTCTGAGGTTTGTCAGTCTGCGCCCCACTTCCATGTCACTGGGTCTGTTTTGTTCCTCAGATTGTTTTGTTCATTATATTTCACAAATAAGTGAGATAATATATTTGTCTTTTTCTGATTGGCTTGCTTCGCTTAGGATAATACTTTCCAGGTTCCTCCATGTCATCTCAAAGGATATGGGATCTTTATTTCTTACATCTGCATAGTACTCCACTGTGTATATGTACCACAGCTTTTTTATCCATTCGTCTACTGATGGACATTTGGGCTGTTTCAGATCTTAGCTATTGTAAATAGTACTGCTATGAACATGGGGGTACATATATTCTTTCTGATTGGTGTTTCAGGCTTCTTAGGATATAATCTTAGAAGTGGGATCACTGAATCAAATGGCAGTTCAATTTTTAATTTTTTGAGGAAACATCATATTGTTTTCCATGGTGGCTGCACCAGTCTGCATTCCCACCAGCAGTGTACTAGAGTCCCCTTTTCTCCACACTCTTGTCAGCACTTGTCTGATAACTGGCCATTCTGACAGGTGTGAGGTGATACCTCATAATTGTTTTAATTTGCATCTCTCTGAAGATTAGTGACATTGAGCATTTCTTCATATGTCTCTTAGCCATTTGTATGTCCTGTTTGGAAAAGCGTCTATTCAGATCCTCTGTTTATTTTTTAATTGGGCTCATTGTCTTCCTTTTGTTAAATTGTATGAGCATTCTATATAATGTTGGAAATTAGCCCCGTATCTGATGTATCATTGGCAATTATGCTCTCCCATACAGTGGGTTCTGAACAGTTTTATAAAGAATCAAATGGTTTGACCTTATTTAAAAAGTTGCACTATTGTTTACACCTTTGGTAGAAATTATCATGTGACCCAACACTGTCAATTTTTGAGTGGCTCCCAAAAAAGTGTACATCATTTGCTTAAAATACAAAATACACTTTGGTTATTTGTTAAAACACAGTCACTAAAGTTGAAAAGGGAGAAAGCAAATTTATAACATGCCGGACACAGCAAACTGCTAGAAGGAGGGAGCGCATTGCCTCAGTTCCATGCTCGATTAGAGACAAGATGGATAGGATTTATCTCATTTTAATTTTTAGACTCTAGGGATATGTTGCCCATATTTACCACTCTGAGGATTCATAAAATAAAACAATGGAATCATTCCCAGAAAAAAATTAAAAGTCCCACTTTAATTATTCATACAATCTACATGGAAAATGAAAAAAAAAATGGCAGCTGGACAGTGAAATGAATAAAAAGGGAGAGCTAATAAAGATGTCTGTCCTCGTTAAAAACATGTTTTATGAAAAACAGGAGAAAAGTGAAAAGCTCTTATGTAAATATAAGTATATGTACTTCTTACCATGAAAACCAATTCAGCAGGATCAATAAGTTAAATTGCAATGACCATGAATATCGACTACAGTAAAAATTTAAATAACACTAGATAATTTTGTAATTATAATACTGTTCAGACTTCAAGTAACTATAAAGAATATAAAGGCACATTCTATCAGTTTTTCAATAAGATGATGATTGGTCTATAGAAAAATAATGAAAATTCACATGTATAGATGAAAATGTATAGCCGAAGACAAGATGATCTGTATAATCACAAATCTGATAAAGCTGCAGATAAAGAAGTCTTCCACAAGACTTTTCTTCTTTACTACAAGTACTATCGCCCACTTCCATTCACCCCAATCTATAGTTACTACTATAATTCAATGCGAGAGGAGACGATGATCACATTTCTATAGGCAAAGGTATCTCATCATGGATTGGTTCTATGTCCATTAGACTGTCTAACCCTGCAAATGTTGAGTGAATCTATACATGACTCAGGCAAATAAAAAATTAAAAAAAGAAAGAAATTTTTTTCAGGTAAAATGCATTCACTTAATATTTTTAGGGTTTATTCCTTCATTCAAAATATCTATTTTTTAATTATTCTATTGCTTAGCTACATTAAATTTTATTCAATAACATATAGATTGTAGTCCTTAAGGGCAGACAAAATGTTTGTTCTGTTTACATTTTCCACAGCTGTAAGCCTGGCAAAAAGCACACAATAATATATTATTATTATTTATTTAGGCTTCATGGAGGCCATCAGGGAAATGCAAACCGAAACCACAATAAGGTATCACATCACCTCACATCTGTTAGGATGGCTACTATCAAAAGACAAGAGATGAGTGTTGGTGAAAATGTACAGAAAATAGAATCCCGGTACTCTGTTGGTGGGAATGTCAATTGGTAGAGTCACCATGGAAAATAGTATAAATGTCTCTTAAAACTTTAAAAACACAACTACCAGATGATTCAGCATTTCTAATTCTATGTATATATTCAAAGGAAAGAAAAGCACTATCTCAAAGAGATGCCTGCACCCCCATGTTCATTGCTGCATTATTCACAATAGCTAAAACATGAAAACAACCAAAGTATCTGTTGACAGATGAAAATCATAGTTAACACTCTATTTAAAAAACACACTCTGGACAATAAAAGCTACAATAAACAAGTAGACCTATATTAAATTAAAATGCTTCTAGACAGCAAAGGAAACCATCAAAAAAAAAAAAAAAAAGTGAAAAGGCAACCTATGGAATAGAAGAAAATATTTGCAAACCATGCATCAGATAAGAGGTTAATATCCAAAATTTATATAGAACTCATACAATTCAATAGCAAAAGAATCTTTGATTAAAAATTGGACAGTGGAACTAATTAGACATTTTCCCAAAGAAGAAGACATACAAATGGCCAATAGGTATATGAAAAGGTACTCAACATCATAATCATCATGGAAATGCAAATCAAAACTACAATGTAATACACCTTATATCTGTTAGAATGGCTATCATGAAAAAGATAAGAGATATGAGTATTGGTGAGGAGTAAAGAACAGTGCACCTGTATAACACGAATAAATTCTAGGGATGTAATGTAAGCTTGGTTACAATAGCTAACAAAACTGTATTGTATATTTGAAAGTCGCTGAGAGAGTGGATCTTAAAAGATCTCATCACAAGAAAAAGAATCTGTAACTATGTGAGGTGATGGATGTTAACTAAACTTATTGTGGTAATCATTTTGCAGTATATACATACATCAAATCATGGTATACACCTTAAGTCAATACAATGTTCTATGTCAATTATAACTCACTGAAACTGAAAAAATATTCTGGATTAATCAGTTTGAAAAAATTTTCTCCACTTTAGTCTGGCAAAGCAGGCAACTTTGAACTAATTAGAAAAATCTCCCATGACAGAACACAGTATATGGATTGTTGAGTAGAGCGCAACCCGGTTCAGCACCCATTTACAAACTTTTGCGCACTGGAAAACTGCACAGCCATATAGTGCCCTTAGTTGCTATCTTACCCCATTTTTGATGATTCACAACACACAATAACCTGCACAAGATTTAGAAACTTTAGTACACATGTCAATTTCATTGTTTTCAACCAATCATTCCCAAACTTGAGTTTGTGGAATATTGTAGATACTCAATATACTTATTAAATAATATGAAATAAACTTTTTTTATTTTACAACACTAATGAACATGCTGTAAAGATGGCACTCTACACAGGTCTCCTTAGCTCTCCTTAACTACACTAAGTGGTCCTGGCTTGTTAGAAAGGCTTTTCACATATTTCAAGATGAAAGTAATTCTCTAAATGGACAAGGTGACCAGCAATTTAAATTTTAGATAAGTAGTAAATGGTGCCTGATTATACACTTTAAGCATAAAAATAATGACATTATAGGGTAATTGGTTTATGTCTCTCTTGTCTTTTATTACTAAGATTAGAGAGTTGAAAATATTCAGTGCTCACTTAAAGCAGAAGAAATAAGAATACAAATAATTTGCACTTTTATATAGTGTTATCAAAATTCTCATTTGTCTTCTTCACCAATTTTTTATGTATTAAATAACAGACTATCAGGAGATATAAAAATAATTTTAGTAATGTCACAAGAATGAAAGTATACTTTTAGTAAAATTTTATATTACTTAGTATTTATATAACAGAAGAAAGTGCCTTTGGTTGCTGTCCCCTAAGTCTTTGTACAGTCTTCAATTTACAATACTTTTCTCAAGTTTTAATATTAGGGCTCCACTAGCCTCCTAAAATGAGTCGAAATGTGTTCCTTTCTCTATTTTCTGAAAAAGCTTATGTAAAATTATTATTTTCTAGTCCTTAAATGTCTGGTACAGTTTACCAGTGCAAGCATCTAGGCCCACAGTTTCTTGGGAAAAGCTTTTTGATAATTCAGTTTTTATTATAGATAGAGAACGATTCTGATTTCCTATTTCATTTTGTGTCAGTTTTTGTAGGTTGTATTTTTAAGAAATATGTACATTATCTCTCATCAAATTTATTGGTATTAAGTAAATCTTTTATTACCTTTTCATATCTATATGATATGTAGTGATCTATCTTTATAGTCTTAAAATTGGATTTCAGATCAATATAATAGATCAAATGAAAAGAAATTTGATTAATTCAATTCTTTTAAGGTTATAACCATTTTCATTCCAAATAAAAAATAAAAAAAATTAAGAAATGGATAAGGGTGATTATATATATGTTTTATATTTTTATATAGCATTTGTTTACTGGGTGAAAAAGTAGTATAGATACAAATAATTTAAATTAAATTATGTTAAACAGAATATTCCAGTTAAAAATGGAATTTCCCAACTCCATGTTGAGACTAATAATTATCAATGATAATATGTAGATATATAAGCAATACCAGTATGATAACTGTTTCTATTTATTTTATATTGACTTAGAAATCAGAAATCATAGGGTCATACAAAGTGTTTCAAACTTACTTAACTTTTAAACAAAACAAAACAACCAAAAACCTCATGTATAATTTATCCTTTGGGTGTTATGACAATTCAGCTAATATCCTTGTTTAATATACTGGAGAAACAGAGCCAGAAGTCTTCAGCAGGTTGCAAGAAAACAGTAATACATTATTTTTTAAAATAATGGTATAAACCAGGATAATGTTTAGAAATAGAAGCCATACTTGTTGGCAAGCTCAGTGGTTAGAGCACCAACCTGTGCATGGGAGGGTGGCAGGTTTGATCCCTGGCCACTGTTTGGACTCCTGTGAGAGGTAACCAATCGATGTGTCTCTCTCACACTGATGTGTGTATCTCTCTCTCTCTACCCCCCTCCATCCTCCCTTCTACTCTCTCTAAAAATCAATGGAAAAAATATCCTCCAATGAGAATCAACAAAAAAAGATGTACAAGATATGATCTCCCTCTTATCCAAAGTGTTATGAGATGGCTCAATAACTTTAAAAATAATTTTTTAGAAAGATCCATTGATATCTTGCACTGTTCAAATTCCCTTATGGAAGGGATGGCTAATATTGTTGTTTCTCTCTAACTTTTAAGAACCATGAATTTAAAACTTTATACCTCATTCGCACACCAAAAACAAAGTCCTTGGAAAAATCTGTCCCCTGATACATCTGTTTTCTCCTAATCATCATACAAATTGCCTCTATCCAAATGTTTTTGGGAAGATTAATAGTACATCCAATATGAAATACATGAAATGCATCCAAGAAATAAGCTTCCTTATCCAGGATAAGGGACAATGCCAAATTTGACAGGAGGTTGGCCCATAACACATGTCATTAGTAATTATAGGATGAAAACATGTTTGTTTGTGCGTTTTTGGGGGGTGGGGGGCACACAATGCAATATACAGATCATGTCTCACAGGAATTGTAAACTTGAAACTCATATGATCTTATTAACCAATGTCACCCCAATAAATTTTAAAGAATAAATAAAATATATAAATTTAGAAAAGAAAGAAAATGTTCTTATCTTTATTGCTTTAACACTTCTGAATAAACTAGAACTAAATCATGCAATGCAGAAAAACTTCCTTGGTCACCCTCTGTCATTAAATTCTGGATAGGCCCATTCTTCTAATATTTTTTTGTGAGAAAGCTTCTTTGGAGGAAATCTTGAGTTCTTTCTTGAGTTTGTTTGTTTGTTTGTTTGTTTGTTTCCTGTTTTGCTCAGCATTTCATGTAAACAGAAGACCCTATGATTCTAATGATAATATCCAGTTTTACAGTAATTATTCATCCAATTGCTTTGATGATCATCCTACTGCAGGCAAGATCAAAGATAGTTCCAAGGATGGTCTTATAAAACTCTTCTTCCTTTCTTTTAGTGTGGCCACCTACCAGAAAATTAATATAAGGCCACCCAAGATAATTTTTAAAGCAGCACACTGTTTCATTTTTTCACCACAAAATAAATTCATCTAGAAATGTACACTTTTATTGTATTATTTGTTTTTGAAAACTTGGAAAATCAATCTTCACTAACACCAGGAACACAATCTAATGCTATGCAAATCCTTAGATAAAATCCTAATATGTCATCTTCACTGATATAACTCTAAAAATAGCATTACGACCCGGCCGGTGTGGTTCAGTGGATTGAGCATCATCCCATGGACTGAGAGGTCCCGGTCCGATTCTTGGTCAGAGTCCATGCCTGGGTAGCGGGCTTAATCACTGGTAGGGAGCATGAAGGAGGTAGCAGATTGATGCTTCTCTCTCATATCAATGTTTTTATCTCTCTCTCCCTTCCATTCTCTCTAAAAAATCAATAAAAATATATTTAAAAAAATAGCATTACAAATATATTGTGAATCATGTAGAGATGATTTTTTCAATCTTTATACCAGAAAAGTATTTAATCTCAGAGACATTAAATAGAATCAACCACCTTTTCCTATGGATTATTGAATGCTTCTGGGAACAAAAGAAATACAAATGCCTCTTTCGTATATCTATTATTAAAATAGGGTGATTGCCTAGGTCCAGTAGTGATAATACTTACTTTATTGGTTAATATAAATACAATATTTTGATGTTAAACTCTAAGTTAGACAATGAAGATAAATATAATGTTAAAACAACTCTTTAACACTTACTATACCATGGAAAGTTATATTTGATAAGAATATTTAGTGCTATGAAAAAATGCTCACAATTATGTGAAGTACATAAAGTAGAAAATAAAATTGCATAAATTCTATAATCCAATTTAGAAAATAGAGAAAAACAAAGAAACACACACACACACACATATATATATGTATGTATATGTATACACAAGCTTAGAGAGAGTAAAAGAATAGATGAGATAGATGACAGGTGATTATGACGATGATAGAGAGATAAATGATAGATAGAAAAGTTTTCCTTGGTAGAATTATGGGTAAATTTCACTCTCTTCTTTTTATCCTCCCAGGATGAATATGTATTAGTTTTATAACTTACACAGGAACATGTAAACCTCTAGGATATGCATTTTATCACACAGTTTATATCATTTTAATTGTTTAAAAGAGTAACAGCTCTAATTCTAAAATTTAATAAATATTTTTTGGAGGGAAATATGACTCCTCCATTTTTGTCCTCTCATGTACCTTAATTAATTAATTAATTAATTAATTAATTTATGGTTACTCCTCACATGAAGATATTTTTCCATTGATTTTTAGATAGAATGGAAGGGAGGGAGAGGAAGAGAGAGAGAAAGAGAAAAACATCTATATGAGAGAGACACATCGATTGGTTGCCTCCTGCATGACCCTGACCAGAGCCAGGCTGAACCTGCAACCCAGGCATATGCCCTTGACCAGGAATCAAACCTGTGACCCTTTGGTCCTTGGGCTGATGCTCTAAGTGCTGAGCCATACTGGCCAGGGCTTGGATTTACTTCAGAGCATGATCTATATTTAGAAGTTAGCAAAGTACAACCATTAAATAATAACATTGCTCTCACATACACTGATTCAAAAATAAAATGTAAGTTAATAAATTCTTCATAAGAACGACACTGTTTCACAGAAGGCCACTACCCGAGATTGCTAGTTGATTAAACCTCCAGCAAGACACATGTGTTGTCTAGTTCTATAATTACGGATTCTGTAGTAATAACTGCAATGCAGAATTACTGCTTGCACTTACCTCAGCACAAGAAGCCCTGTTGTTGTTTTATATCAGAACATTATGTTTCCTATTTTACTTTTCAATTTCCTGGATATATCAAGACAAATAAATGAATTTTAAAAATTGGCACCTGAGACTCCAATTTATATCACCTGAAATTACAGTGAGAAATGTAAAGAGTTTCCATGAAAACAGAGGCAAATTTATTTAGCACATCAGAAGTTAAAATTACAAAAGTGTTTTGTGCTGACATAAAACTCATCATTTTAAATATTTTATTTCTTTATTGGAATAATATATAACATTTGGGCACACTTACCTCCTTTCTATGTTATTGATTTTGTATGATATTTATAAGGGGAAAAAAAGTGTAGCTGGAATAAATATAAATGGTAAACTCTGTATTACATTTTTGGTTGTTGCTGTTTATCCTCACCCAAGGATATTTTCTCCACTGATTTTTAGAGAGAGTGGAAGGGTGCGGGGGGGGGGGGGGAAGAGGTGAGAAACACATTGACTAGTTGTGCCCTGCACCCTGGCCAGGGCCTGGGATCAAACCTGCAATCCAGGTATGTACCCTTGACTAGGAATCGAACCTGTGACCCTTCAGTGCGCCAGCCAATGCTCTAACCACTGAGAATACCAGCCAGGGCTATATTCCATTTTTTTAATTTGCAAAAAAATATTGTGATAATATATGTTCTGAATCATAGTAACACAATTTTGCTTCCAAGGACATGAAGACTCGATAGTGACAAATTTTTATTTTCAAGTCACATGATAATAGAATTCTTCCTAACACTTCAGTATCCTAGAGTAAAATAGCAAGGTGATAAGTGGTAATAATGTGTTCGGCTCATTTTACATATATTCACAAATTAATTTGGAGATATATTTCAGCTTTTCATTTTTTTAAAATATTTTTTTATTGATTTCAGAGAGAGGAGGGGAGAGGGACAGATAAACAGAAACATGGATAAGGGAAACAGCTGTCTTCTGCATGCCCCCTACTGGAGATCAAGCCCACAACAGGGGCATGTGCCCTGAGGGGAAATCAAGCTAGGGAACTCCTAGTGCCTGGGAGGATGCTCAACCAACTGAGTCACACTGGCTGGAAGTCAGCTTTTCGTTTTGTTTTGTTTTGTTTTGTTTTTTAATTAGGACAAAGACAAACTCAAGATTAAATGTTATCAGTAGAGTGTTAGGGAATATAAACAACTTATCATATTCAAAGGCATTCACTGTGCAAAGTTTGAAACATTTTGGAGGTAACATGGTTTTAGAATTAGTTCCTAAACCTGTTAAGATAAGTTTAGATTAATGTATTTCTTAGATCTTTACAGTTCCAATTAGATTTTATAGATTTTATCCTTTGTGTCAATTAGCATAGGATAGACTAAGAAAACAACTAGGCCCAAATATGTGATAAATCAGAACAACGAAAAGCCATTTCTTTTTCCTGTCGTTCCTAAAATTTCCAAGTTTATAGGATATGGGGAATATCTCCTTCCCAAAATCATTAGAGAATCAAAACTGAGGGCCACTTCTCTAACTTCAGTATGTAGTTTCCAAGGTTGCCCTGGGGATAGTATTCTTGCTATTCAGTCAGAAACAGAGATTAACATGGAGGAATACATTTAAGAGATTGGGTGGGTGTGAGGTTTATATTTCATAGAAGAGAATATGGTCACATGCACATATCTTTCTGAAAGACAAAATGGAAAATGTAATCTAGGAAAAAGAATACGATTTTTAGAAGACTAAAAATAGTCACCACCTAAGCTGGCCCCTCCATTAATGTACAGTATACAATTTTCCCCATGGAGAACATACTGCTTCCCAAGTGAGGCAACCTAATGACCCTCCAGTTCAGAAGTCTGCTCAGTCTGCCAGGTTTGAATTTGGTTCCTTGTATACTACTGACCTATGATTGGAAGACAAGTTATGGATACTGTTCCATCATGCTCAACATTAAGGCAAGGGCAGGATGGTTGTATGAAAACTCCTATTTTGGAAAAGGGAAAATGAGAAACACAACCACAGTCCCTAGCTCATGGCAGAACAAAACCCTGCAAGGCAGGCACTGTGAGAAAGCCCCTTCCCAGGGACCTGGGGAAAGTTTCTGATTATATCCAGATTTGGCTCTCTAGGGGGATATTCCCCTTTGGTATATGTATCCTGAGGCCCTTGGCTCTGTCCTTTGACAAGCCCTTCCTTTGTTTTATTTTTAAGGGGGGGGGCACATATTTTATGAGGTTTATCAGTTCTGCATATATTTTTATTTGTATTGCATATATTTTTAAGTTAAATTTATTTTTTTATTGATTTTAGAGAGAGAGAAAGGGAAAGAGAGATAGAAACATCGGTGACAGAGAACATCGATTGGCCACCTCCTGCATGCCCCCCATTCGGGATCTGGCCCACAACCTGGGCAAGTGCTCTGACCCGGAATCAAACTGGTGACCTCTTGGTGCATGGGTCAATGCTCAACCACTGAGATGATCACATACTTCTCTTTCTCTCAATCTCTCTCATTGCTTGGGAGATGAGGACTTCTTTTTAACTTTTTATTTCAATACAATATCAGACTTACAGAAAAGTTGCACGAATAATGCTAAAATCCCTATATCCATATCATTGAAATTACCTGATTGTTAATACTTTCATAGGTGTGGTTCCTAAAGCAATACAATTCAATTAAAACACGTATATGCTTCTAATAAATTTCATGCTCCAGTCACTTCTGGGTTCCAGTAAATACTGCAAAGTTTTTTCCAAACCCTGGTTTTTGTCAGCTCTATTAAATTGACTTTATTTCTTTGTTCTTCCTCTTCCTCCGCGTGTTTCTCTCTCTCTCTGTCTCTCCCTTCCTCCCTCACAAATCCCATAAGTCTACCTGAAACAGTACCAGTTAATGAGAACACAGCTCTGTTCAAGCTGATTTTTGCCCAAGCTGAGGCCCTTTGAATATACTATTTTAAGAACGATTTTGGTCCTCAGAGCTTGTTTCAGTATTTTTGTGTTTTTTAATTTTATTTTAATCCTCACCACAGGACATGAAGGGGGGGGGGGGGGAGAGAGAGAGAGAGAGAGAGAGAGAGAGAGAGAACAATGATTAGTTGCCTTCTGTATTTGCCCCCACTGGGGAACCCACAACCTAGGCATGTGCCCAGACCAGGAATTCAACTGACAACATTTTGGTGCATAGGACAATGCTCAACCAACTGAGTGACTCCAGCTGGGCCCTTTTTCAGTTTTCTCTCTCCTTGTTCAGTGTTCAGAGCATTTGAGTTTTCCAATCTGGTAATGCTTTTAAACTGGCTTTCTCTATTCCCTTTAATCTCTGTTTAAAACCAGCTAATTCTTGCCTGAGCTCAGCTCTTTCTCATAATACATGTCTCCATGCAGCAAATCACAGTCACAGTCACACATTTATTAACATTTTGCCTTTTTTTCACCACGTCCCCAGGGCCACAGGTCCAGCAGGCACTTGTTCTACCTTTCAAGTAATTGCAGATAAAATTTAAAATGTTTTGCCACTATAGAGCCCAAATCTCTCCTTTGCAACTTGCTTTATAGATTTTTCTCACCGTCTACTACATTACTTCCCTTTTTTAATTAGAGCAAAATTTATTATAAGACATTTTAATTTTTACAGCAATACTCCAGTTAAATATCATTTTTCTACTAGTTAGAGAGAGCTGGACTATAGACAATGGAACTAATTCAAGATAGTATTATTCTCATGCAACTATCTAGAAATGTTCCAAGTCAATAACCAAGCTGAGGGGGGTAGGATAGGGGTACTCTAGGAGTTTCTATTTAGGGAAGAAGGGAAGGGAAATACAAAAGGTGATTTTTATAGGTTGGACCCTGAAATGTACACATTACTTTCTCTTAAATTGCACCGGAGAATGCTTGATCATGTGGTTACAACCAATCTG
Source organism: Molossus molossus (assembly GCF_014108415.1). Lineage (NCBI taxonomy): Eukaryota > Metazoa > Chordata > Mammalia > Chiroptera > Molossidae > Molossus > Molossus molossus. The sequence continues at coordinate 160,720,954 of NW_023425344.1, read as the reverse complement.
CAGAGGAAGCTTAGAATATATTACCAGTTTTTTCACCCAGCAAAAAAAAAAGTGCAGGTTGGCAGGTCTCTAATTCACTTCTGAATTTTTCCAAAGTGGCTGCATAACTCAAGAATATATGAAAATATAAAAGTAGGTAAGAGAAAAGAAAAGTAAAACATGTTCAAAGAATGGAGCAACAATCAGAACTTACAGTCATTTCATAATTTGCATTTTTTAACTTGAAAGGAAAGACATCTTCTTTCTTTATTCCCCTAGTCATGGTCCCTTTTCATAATGGTGATTATGAAGTTTATAATTAGGCTGTGAGGTTTTATATTCTGTATCATACAGTAATGTGCATTGGCCAAAATAAAGCCAGAAAATAGAGTAAATTTTCAAGTTTCAATAATGCTCTAATTTCTGATCACTTTGTGACTTAGATATAATTATGTCAGTCAAAAGGCAATGTTACTTTCCTTTTAAATAAAACAATATCTTTTAACAGTAGGGAGGATTTTCTGTGCCTACATGATTAATTTCTATTAAGGTTATCATGTTTATTTTTCTGATATAATTCAGGATTTTGTTGTGGCAAGGGAAAGGAACATTGGACTGAAAAATAGATGCTGAACAACATATTGTTAATACTGAATCTGAAGCATATTGCATTATCTCTTTCCAGTCTATATGTCTGTAGCAAGGTGATTTTAATATCTAAATTTGGTCAAGGACAATAAATTATATTAGTGTGGAAGGGCACTTCATTTGTAAATAAAAATTAAATATAATATTTATTAAGCATGGATTTTGTTTCAGAATTCACCTGATTTAATCTTCACAACAACATAATGTAGATTCTATCATTATGCCTGTTTTATAGGTAAGAAGATTGAGGTTCAATAGTGTTATTACTTACCCAAGATCCAAAAACAAGAACAAAAAAGATAAAGGTATCCACAGAGATAGAATGTGAGCACCCTTCTATCTCATCATAAAATGCAGTAAAAACTGCCAAATGTTTTTGTAGCATTTAATTAGTACTCACATGCTTCTAGAAGCTTTGCGTCTACTAACTCATGTAATCACAACAACGGAACAGCCAGGTATCGGTTCACCACAGAAGAGGAAAATGAAGCACAGAAAGGTTACATCGATTACTCATGTCCACGCAGCCAGTAAGGAGGAGGGCCAGGCTTCATGCTCAGCTATTTGGCTCCAGGATCTGTGTATTTAATTACTTCTCTATGCTTAGCCTCTCACAATGCTCTATTCTTACCAAGAAGAGAGTTAATGAGAGGAATAAGTGACCTAGTGGCATCAAACAGGACAAAGTGTTGGCTTGCAATACATGTCTGTTAAACTGATTATACACTATTTCCTTTTGTTGAACTGCTGGTTACTAACTAAACACATAACATGATCCACCTGAAAAATACTGATTTATCTGTTGATATGCATATTTCCTGTAGATCCAGGCCCTGAAATTATTTTGCTACAAATAATTAAAATTAATCGATTGTAAAAATATAGCATTCCTTTCTATACACATGTATTCTGTATTTCAAACCAGGCATGACACAACAATGCTATGTTATACACCCACCACGACGTTAGTTATGAATAATAGGATCATATCTCAAATCCTCAAACCAATGATACTTGGATATTTTTCTCATTCAACCAACATTACAGTGTAATAAATAGAACACTCTTGTAACTTCCAATTTAGTGACTGCAAGAGCACGTACACTTTGTTAAAACATTGAAAATAAGTTATTTTCTACAATGAAAGTAAAGTTTAATTGTTAAAAGCAAGTCACTTGTGGACAGTATTTTTTTTATTAATTAATTAATTTATTTTTGTTACAGATGTTACTCCTTTTCCCCACACTGATTCCTCCCCCCGTCCCCGCCCTGTCCCCAGCTTTGTTGTCCATGTCCATTGTTCATGCATACATGCATATAAGTTCTGGTTTATCTCTCCCCCACCAGCCCCTTTTCTGAGGATTGTCAGTCTGTACCCAACTTCCACGTCTCTGGGACTACCCTATTCCACAGACTGTTATGTTCATTATATTCCACAAATAAGTGAAATCTTATGATACTTATCTTTCTATGTTTGGCTTGTTTCACGTAGGATGATACTTTCCAGGTCCCTCCATGTAGTCTCAAAGGTTAAGAGATCTTTCTTTCTTACAACTGCATAGTACTCCAGTGTGTATATGTACCATTGCTTTTTTATCCAGTCATCTACTGATGGACATTTGGGTTGTTTCCAGATTTTAGTTATTGTAAATAGTGCTGCTATGAACATGGGGTTACATATATTCTTTCCGATTGGTGTTTCAGGCTTCTTAGGGTATATTCCTAGAAGTGGGATTACTGGGTCAAATGAAAGTTCAATTTTTAATTTTTCGAGGTAACATCATATTGTTTTCCATATAGCTGCACCAGTCTGCATTCCCACCAGCAGTGTACTAGAGTCCCCTTTTCTCCACACCCTTGCCAACACTTGTTGTTTGATGATTTGTTGATGGCAGCCATTCTGACAGGTGTGAGGTGATACCTCATAGTTGTTTTAATTTGCATCTCTCTGATGATTAGTGATGTTGAGCATTTCTTCATATGTCTCTTAGCCATTTGTATGTCCTGTTTGGAGAGGTGTCTATTCAGCTCCTCTGCCCATTTTTTAATTGGGTTCTTTGTTTTCCTTTTGTTGAGTTGTATGAGCACTCTCTATATATTGGAAATTAACCCCTTATCTGATATATCATTGGCAATTATGCTCTCCCATATAGTGGGTTGCTTTTCCATTTTGATGATTGTATCTTTTGCTGTGCAGAAGCTTTTGAGTTTGATGTAGTCCCATGTGTTCATTTTCTCCTTTGTTTCTGTTGCTTTAGGTGATGTATCAGTAAAAATTCTGCTGCGTATGATGTCTGAAATGTTGTTGCCTATAGTTTCTTCTAGGATTTTTATGGATTCAGAAGTCACATTTAAGTCTTTTATCCATTTTGAGTTTATTCTGAGAGTAATTTAATTATAAAAAATATTTCAACTTATCTCATCCTATCTGGTTATAATGGTTTTGATATCAATACAAAACAAAAAAATTGAGCCTGGCCGGTATGGCTCAGTGGTTGAGCGTCAACCCATGCACCAAGAGTTTGCTACTTCGATTCCTGGTCAGGGTACATGTCCACTTTGTGGGCCTGATCCCCAGTAGCGGGCAAGCAGGTGGCAGCCAATCAATGTTCTCTCTCATCAATGTTTCTATCTTTCTCTCCCTCTCCCTTCCTCTCTCTCTAAAATCAATAAAGAAATTTAAAACAAACAAATATAAAATTAAAATAATGGCAATAAATGCATGCATTACAATTTGTAGGGCTTAAACCAATTATTCTTTACCTGCATAATTTGATTTTTTACCTCTTTCTGTTTCACAGGTTATGTTACCATTTTTCCACACCAGATGTTGTAGATACAGGTATGACGATCAATCAGAATACTGGCTGTGAGTGCTGAGTAGCTGCCCTTGGTCAAGCCCATGTGTGGAGACTCTGCTGCGGCTGATCCTAAAGGAACAGCATTGTAACAATGTCAGGTCTGAACTCTGCTGACTCCCAGACTCCCACTTGTCCACTCTTAGCTTCAGGTTTATTCTCACTGAGAACCATCTGAGAACATATGCAGATGCTCCATGCTCAGGCCGTCAGTCCTGCCTCTGCTCAGCAGCATACTTCTCCTCATTGACTGTCTTTCCTCAGTGCTGCTATAGGAGTTAACTAAAGATGTGACCTGAAGACACAATACCTCTAGAGTTCCAGTGGACTGGAAACATTATTCCTAAAAGCACAGAAAGAATGCTCTCTGGAAAGAGAAATAAAGTTTAGTATAACTGATAGAGGTAACTAAGCATCAATACCCCAGCAATGATCTCTGTCAGACATTGTCCTCTAAATTCAAAACTCACAGCACCAGAATATAAATGTGTTCCTTAAAAGCAAGTGGTGGCGTACCCCATTTACTTCCCCATTAATATATATCTAAATTTTCCAAGAAGTATTTATGAATAAATATTACCTCCTCATTCTACAGTTAGAGAAACAGACATTGATGGATTAAGCAGATGACATCACTAGTTAAACAAGTGAAAGATATTTTCCTAAGGCCAGAGATGTACCATAAAACTAGAAAACATTTAAGTGAAGTGAAATGAAAAAATTAAGCAAATTCATTATTTTTGTTTCCCCAAGATGTCAATTACCAAAATAAGGTGGGGATGGGTGTCCGAGTGCCTTACTCAGGTCTTCTACTCTTGACAGTCATTATAAATGCCTTAGCTCCCTCATTAATGGGTACTAACTAACATTAACGTAAGGCATTCCTTAATGAGTGTGACAGGCAACATGAGTGGACAGAAATGGATCCACACCAAAGCCTCATATAGTGCTGACGACCAAAGGCCACTAACACATATAAAAGTGTCTACTCCCTAAATCTAACCTAGAAGCTGTATTTGGTTAGAGTCTATTCTTGTTACGCGTTATCACCTTTAAGTGGATTTAAAACCAAGTGATATTTGGAAACAAATCAGAAATTTACCTGAAGAGAATAAAACATTTAAATATGTACTCTTTTGTTCTCATGATATTTCCCGGAGGGGGAAAAAAACAACCTTCCTCTTAAAACATAATTTGAAGAGTAGGTTGAGAAATGGTTAATGATTATTTATTTCTTATCTGTTTATTGCATCTAATGACAATGACAAAGACTTAGTTCAAAAAATTTAACATAATGTGTTGATTCATTTTTTTTTTTTTACTATGTCTTGAATAATTGTAAATGAGTTCTGAAAGAAGACTCGTTTGCGTCTTTCTGTTAACACGCTTTTCTTGACTCTCATTCTCAGAGATAACATTTTCCAGTTCATTCCAAGCTTTCCATAGTCACTCCTCTTAAGGTCAAGAAAAGGACACAATAATGAGAAACTGGAACCAACAGGAGCTAATGGAAGGAGCAGTTCATAAAAAACTGCAATGGCACTTCCTCCAGACAGCAAAGGAATGCAGCGTTTTCACTGAGTGCTACCTGACAGATTCAATAATCAAGGGAGAACCTTAATTGATGACACTTCATTAGCATAATGAGTCGAAGCTGGGAAGAGAGAGTCCCTTATTAATTAATCAAGCAAAGCACGAACTGCTTCAGTCTCCTACACTCTGCCATTTTCCATTAATCAAGAAAATGTGAATTAAACTCATTTGAAATCCCGGCATGTGGATTATCATTCCAAGGAAGAGCAATGGCAAAAAGATGTGTGCAGTTGCACACATCTGCTCTGGACTCACGTGGGCCTTGAATTTGGGTCTGCAAGGCTGAAACCATGCACAGAGGGCACAGAGTAAGTGGTTCTATAAAACCTGTAAATCACCATCTCATTAGGAAGGTAAACAAAGCCCCATCAACCTCACTAGGAAAAAGAGAAAAAGAAAGAAATGAACTTTGCCATTCCTTCACCTATTGCCCAAGACCTCTGTTGCATGAAATATTATAAAATGTATATGTATACAAAATCTTTGCAATAATCTGTTAATATCCATATCTGATTATGGGTTCGCTGTTTCTGGCTCTTAATATTCCATTAGGTCATGAGAGAAATGATTACTGGTGGTGGACCCTGGTACAAAGAAGTCATATACCCTAGGTCCCCAACTAACCACAGGCACAGGTGTTGAGAATCAATGCTAATGAGGTTAACAAGCCAAGATCAAAACTGTGGACTCCCTATAGCAGAATCAACTTGAAGAGAGACTAAAACCATGTCTCTATTATTGTAAGGTCACTTCCCTGTGATGTCTCTTATAATCTCCAGGTGAGAGGTGGCTGTCAACACATTAATAAGCTAAAGAGAGTTAGCATAGAGTTTTGAAAATATATCATAGGAGAGGAAGACTATAGACTTGGATTTTAGATCTAGTTTTGACAACCATGAATAAGTCACATGGCTTAGTTCAGCTCCATGATGAGTAGATTTAGTTTACTCCTATATCATAAGGAGACTGAACTAGAGGAACTCTTAATTCTGGGTTTTATAGTCTAAGATCAGATGTCATTCAGAGAAGAAGGCAATTCAAAGCAGGCAAGGGTCTGATTTACTCACTTAACCAACTATGAAAACTTTATGTCATTTTAGGATGATTATTTATACTACTTACTTGCTTTGTATCTATCTATGCCAACAACTCTGCATACCGTTCTACCAATTGTCCACTATCCAGACACGGGTATCCTTTCCCAAGATTAGAAGTGACCAGTGCTCCTTCAAGTTAGGCAGTGCTCATCTGCATGACCACACACGACCATCAGCAAACCCAGCCATGTAAAATCAAGGTCAACTTTTCCATCTTCTCTATGTATCTCAGATTTATCTATACCTGGTTCAGTCCACAATGGATCTGCAGAACTACTCAAATCCTTCTGGTTCCTGGATAAGTGGAAAACATAAAAAAAAACCTGATCAAGCAGAACACAATTGTATCTATTGCTATTTATCAGCATTATTTTTAAGTGCTTGGTATTCAGAAGACAAATTTGTTTGACAGAAAAATGATTCATCTAAATATGCATCTGGGTGCATTAAGCCCAGTAACGAAACAAATTCACATTTGAAGCACTACTGGCATTCTAGAAAACTTCAGAGCAATGAGACAAAGATCACCAGAAAAGAGCCATTCCTACTGCAGGGCTCCTTCGTGTAGGCCAGATGGGTCCCAAGTGTTGAGCATTAACTGTTTGAGCTCTGAGTGGAGATGGGCACCACCTCCTTGCAGGGCAATAACTGTGTCAACTTAAAAGAGCTCAGCTTTGTGATGAAGAAGATTTTATAGTAATAAATTGCCTTCTGCAACTCAAAGATGGCTGAAGCCATCACCTATAACTTGGGATAATAACCAGGACTGCATGTTCTCAGTAGCTATTTTTTCTTATAAATATTTTATTGATTTTTCAGGCCCACAAAGATCCTTGTTGTCATAAAGTTGGTTTAATGCACACAATATACTTTGTTCTATGCATATAAAATGAAACCCTCTCTCAGGTATAGTAGAAATAGGAAAAATACTTGTTATATGCAGGATTTAACTATTTTTGAGTTCCAGCTATTGACTTTTCAAGAAAGACTTTCAGCTCCTTTCACTATCTGCTGAATATTCCTGCAACGTGCTGTTTCTGTTTACAAGTAATAGCAGTCCATAAAGAAACACCAAAAGGGATTTTAAAATGAGAAAACACATTATATACCAAAATCAAAAGTTAGCATAACACAAACAAAAAGGAAAAGCAGAGGCATAGAGTGATAATTATCTTTCATAGATAACTGAGAAACAATATCAGAAGTTAATGTTTATATCAATAAATATCAGACAATTGCATTTGGGTAAAAAATAGGTCTCCCCTACTATTGTGAAAATAATGAATTCCTTTAAAAAGCTAAGATTTGAGATAAATTAAAAAGATGGAATCCATTATCTTGATAACCTGAGAGTATAAAAACTGAAAGAATCACTTCACATAAAACAGCAAAGTAACAAAGCTATTTTTTAATTCCATAGATGGTTATTTTAATAGAGATTTAAATATTTTCACATTTTGAAGGCAATAGATTTACTTTAAAATGTGGCTTAAATTTCAGAGAAGTGCTAAGTTTAATGGCTTGCCTAGCAACTTGTCTTTAAAATAACTTTACTTCTGGAAAAGCCAATTGTATTCATGAAATGTGAACTCAGTTCTTGCTTGGGAAAGATGCATTCTTCTCAAGCCATTTAGAATACTATTTCGTGCTCCATAAGAGCAATGCCAAAAACAAATAAGTAAAAGCACTTGTAAAATATGTCACGTCTAAAGTGCATCTGTAGGGAAATTAAATAAACATTATACAGAAGTTTGAAAAATATTATTAAAGAAAGACAATTTTAGAATAACCTTATAGTATAGGAAAATTTACAATATATTTTCCTTTGTATTTGCTCTTCTCCATAAACTTGTAAGAACAGTGGGAAACAGCAAACGAGAATGAGGACTAGTTTAAAAAGTAAGCACAGCAAGGGAAGATATAGATTTCACCATCTCTGAGTATATATTCCTTTATATTCAACTCATAATTAACCTGAGAGTAATGCACCGAATACTTCTAGGAGAAAGGGAAAATAGCCTCATCCTTTGTTTCAAAGCCTTTTGTTTATTCAATCACACAGCGAATTCTGTAGTCAATAGGTAAGAGGCAGGTTTGCCATTACCATGTATCATCTTTTGATATTTCCTGAGGAGCCCCTGGATACAGCAAACAAGTTACTTTGTGGCTAGAAAAGCTCAGGGTCATAGGGAATCAGTGATGTCCAAGTGACAAAACGAGTTAAGTGATGACTGTAGAAAACACACTTATTTGTGGACTATAATGAACAAAATAAGGTGATGAACAAAATAGACCCAGAGACATAGAAGTAGGGTTCAGACTGGCAAACGTCAAAGGAGAGGGCGGGGGGTGGGGAATAAACCAAAGAACTTCTATGCATATTTGCATAACCAATGGACATAGACAACAATACAATGCTAGGGTTGGGGGGATGGCAGGAGGGTGTCAATGGGGGGAAAAGGCGAAACATCTGTAACAAAAATGAATTAATTAAAAAAAATTAAAAAGAAAAAAAATTCAACAACAAAAATATCTGTATTTTCTAATTGCCAGGTCACTGCTTCATGCTAACCCTTCTTCTGTTGCTTTGCTGGAACCAGTAAGTACGGGTGGAAATGCTCACTTGGTAAACTGTAAGGACAATTCATGCTACTAACAGGATGACTGAGAGAATGGAAATGAACAGGATTTCTATTCCTGATTCTTTTTATATGTGGAGTTGGGGGTGCAAGAAATCACTCTGCATAACAATCAGTACTAAGAGCCACAGTCCCTAGGCCTCTTAGTAGTTAGAAAATGTTATGTAATTAAATTTAATCCATTTCAATAAGTACAATTTTTAAAATGTGATTCTTTAAACATATTATTACAGCAGAATCTTTTGTGATTATAAATAATCTGTAGATCATAACACTGGAAAATTTGAGGTTGTGGCATAATTTGAAATTATTGTTATAATTCATTGTATTTCTGGAAACTTCCAAGGGATTAATGTTTTAGATACTTATTCCAGGAAGTTTGGATGTCAAACCAAAAGCCAAAATTGAAGACAAAACATTGGTTTACAAAGACACAGATGATTGCTTTGTTATTGTGAAAATTAAACTAATTAAAAAAACTGAAATAATTCAGGGCTTCAAAATTATATATATATATATATATATATATATATATATATATATATATTTCCTGAACATACAGGTGAGGGACAAATGAAAAGCTTAGAGGAAGAGTTGAGAAGCAGTACAAGAAATTCTGCTTGGAGTGATGGGTACATCATGTAGTGTGCAGATGAGATATTATTGAGTTGTACACTTGAAATCTGTACACCAATAACTTCAATAAAAAATAAAAATAAAAAGACCTACAAAACTTTGTTAGCCATGATGGATAATCTCTACTCCAGACAAGCCTAAAAGCTAGTGCCATTCCTTTAGGAATTTTGGTTATCTTAAGTCATTTCATGTTTTTTTTTTTTTTTTTCTGCAAGTTTTACAAAGAGAATTGTTCAGTTTTGTGTTCAGGTTTTAGGTTGATAACAGCATACATAGATGTTACAGTGTAAGGAAATGCAAGAAACAGTGGAAATTCTCCACATCTTGGTAGTTTATTAAAGTGTTTAATTACCTCTAATTGTTTTAAAATGTAATCAGAACATGTTTGATTATAGAAACTTTTAAAACTGGAGTTTGGGTTCCTTTGAGATAGATTAGATATACATTTAAATCAAACTTTCAACCATTAATTTCATAGAGGTAAGCACATGGGGAAATGCATACATATTTTTAAACAAAGACTGCCCCAGGAAGTTAATATATGTGCGTTCAACCATAGAAACAGGTCAATTAGGAGTAGGTACTGAATTTTTAAGATTTTTTACACTACTAACTTACAAAGGATCTCTTCACAAAAACTACAGGTCATTCAAAAAAGAAGTAGAGGAAGATATAAAAAAGTGGAAGCATCTACCTTGTTCGTGGATTGGAAGAATTAACATCATCAAAATGTCCATACTACCCAAAGCTATATATAGATTCGATGCAATCCCCATCGAAATACCAATTTATCACAATACTAATTGTGGGCTTGCCTCCACTTACATCTTTCACCGGTCCTTTCCACTGCCCTTTCCCAAGCCCATGACGTATAACTGATACACAAATAAGTGTGTAAACACAAATCATTATATTTGTGAAGAAGTAATCTCCTGGGATGTATCCTGGAAATTCTATCATTTTGTGACAGTCTTTGTTTTGTTTTGTTCTTTGGTACGTACCTCTAGTGGGAACCAAACCCGGGACTCTCTGGTCCGCAGGGCATGACCAAACCGGCCAGGGCATGACAGTCTTAGTTTAAAAAATTTATAATCATTGTGTATGTTTGTGTATGTAGAAGCAATATTGTATCCTCAAGATTGTTTAATTAATAGACACTGACAACTGGTGGAAATGAACAGATTTAAAATCTGTGTATGTGCTTCAAATCAGAACAGAGATCATAGCTATCTATCCGTTTCAGAAAAGAAGCCAGTAGATTATATCAGTTATAACACTTAGAATTTCTTAAATAGAAGTTATGCATCGATAAATGAATTCTATCCAGACCAAGAAAATAGCTCTAGGACAAGGAAAACAAGTCTAATATTTTCATAATAAATCCAATGAGGAGGAGAAGAAGAAATATTATCAGACTCTAACGTGGAAGAATTAATAATTACTATGATATGTGAAATTTAATTACAACCATATGTGTTCATCTTAGATTTTTTCTTAAAATGTCTCAGTCCGAGGCCCTTATTATAAAAACATAGTACAACAAAATAAAACCACCATCATAAAGAGAAAAACTCTGGCTCCATTTTCAAGGAGAAGATATGGAGCACTGTTATACATAGAACACAATTTTAACTAGAATATGAGAAACATTCTACCAAAGGTAGGAGTAGTAAAAGGGTCCTTCCAGAAATAACATCAATAAGAAATTTATAGATGTATTGGAAAGCTCATAAGTGCATAAAACACCACCACCTCTTCTCCAGACCCCACCTGGGAAAATTAGGACATCATTTTGGAGTGTATAAATCAATCAAAGAACATATGATTAATGTTCTTCCTCTTATTTCCTCAGGTACAATCTGTGGATCTCTGCATTATTTTTTTGTTTTGTTTTGTTTTTAATGTGCTATACTTTTCACTGTATCCTTCTCTTTATTTTCCAAATGAGATCAATTAATAATTCCCATTGATGTTTCTTCAACATATCTCTCATTTATTCACTCACTATGATCCCACAGATAATCTTAGTTGAAGCTGTCTTTATATCGCTAGAAGAAAAAAAAAAAAAAAGGAATAAAAGTGGGTAATTACAGAGAGCACCTCTTTAGAACATGGAATTCAAGACACACCTGACACATTTAACTGGAAGAGCGATACCTCATCCAATTTAACAGAGGAAAAATCAGACAGTGTAGTTGGTTACAGGTGCAGGTGAATTGAGTTTTATGATGAGAAGGTGAAGACAGTACATGTTTATTATATCTGATTTCTCAATTAAGGACAAAGTTAGGTCATCAGGGGAGGGCGAAGTAGAGAGAGAGGCAGGAATAGATATGCAAGGGGAATAAGATGGTATCAGTGGTTGTTTAGAAGCCTAGTGGATGTTTTACACAAACAGCAATAAATCTGGTAAAATATGGGAACCAAATCTTTTCTTGTACCTGGTCTCATTTAAATTAAATGCTCTAAAGATCCACTTTGACCAACAAGTGTTTTTTCAGAAGATGTATATTTAATGGGCAGAAGGAATAGTTGCAGATGATAAAGTTAAGGGCTCATGATAAAAACACATATATGGTTCCCCACTAGTCCTAACAAAAACACTAGAGTGACCACAAGGAAACTCAATTTTTTTCTAGTTCCAAAAGGGAGCATTTGTACCCTAATGCAATTTATTTTGAATGCCTTCTGACTTCGCCTTGGCCAGGCTAAATGTAAATGTCATTCCTCACTGGGTCTTCGACAATAAAGTTTCCCATATTTCTCACTGGAGAAAGCACAAAACTCTACTCACAGTCATATCTATGAAATACATGTCCTACTGTGGATCCGGTAAACGAGCTAGCCATGTCAGCTAACTGAAGTATAACTATCTAAATGGTGACTATTAGATTGGAGTACAAAGGCAAAAAAAAAAAAAAACCCAAAAAACAAAAACAACTATATTCCTGGGAAGAAAGAACACCTGATAAGATTAAGGGAGTGATCTGTTTACCAGAATGGAGGAATAGATTTTCAGATTAACAATATGGACATACAGGCATAAGGGATTCTGGAGAAGTATACTTAAAAAAAAAAAAGAAGAAGAAGAAGAAGCAGAGGTTCAGAGGTTGGAGTCTTGATTCTTGTAGAGTTGAATGTAGATTCAAGACTAGTCTATAAGAAGCATGATTTGTTGCTGAAACCAATAATGCTGATGTACAGTCCCTTAAGCCTTTCAGTCCTAGTAAAAGTATAGTCTTTGAGACAGATAAGGACTCTCAACGGAGGGTGCAGTTGTCTTCCGAGGACATTTAGCAATGTCTGCAGTGTTTTTGTTGTCATAACTAGTGGGTGTGCCACTTGCAGCCAGTGAGCAGGCACTATAGATGCTACTGTACATCCTACAGTGCCCAGAACAACCCTGCACAACAAAGAATCATCTCACTCAAAATGTCAATATCACCAAAGTCAAGAAATTCTTCTAAATAGTAGACAAAGGGCCACAGTTGCAAGAAGACTGCAGGGTAGGTAGAGGATTTACCATTCCGGTGCAGTGCACTCAGGGTTATTCTTATTGGATCTATGTTGCCTTTTATGTTTCCTCACATAAATCACTGAGAAACAGTCTTGTCTTCATGTGCTTATATGGCCATTATTTAAAATGTTACTTCTTCCCTCCTGTCTGAAGGGTGACGCATTTTTGGGATACACTGTTGATCTCTCTCTGGAAATCGCTCTCCCTACGAAATTGTTCCCACTTTACAGCCTGCCTCCTACTTCCAACACAGTATCACCTACATCTCTTTATCTGACTTCACACTTTGTCCCAATTGTCGCACCTTGATAGACAAGCAAAGCATTTTGATCTGGACACATCCTTTCACTGTGTCCTTTTATATCTCAACAGGTGACGTGGTCGTCACACACATGCACCTCATTGTACAGTTGGGATATTTCAGAAAATATTGTTGGAATAACATATCGATGCTTAACAAAGAACACATTTGAACTAATGCACACTGACCCGTATCATTACCCCCCTACACACACCCACTTCAGGGGGTGAGACCATTCGTCAAATGTGGTTTTCATCCATCAGAGAACAAAAGTGCCCTGCCGCAGATGCCCACCAGCCTGGAGGACTGCCAAAGGCTGCAGTTCCCCAGCTACTTGCCTGGAAACACAAAGGGCGATGTGTTTACTTAATTATGTTGTGCTAGAAGCTCACAATATTTAGTTGATTCCATCTCATCTGCATAATAATAATTGCATAGAATCTGGTATAGATAAAAACACATTGATGCAGGAGGAATTGTTCTTTCCTCTGGAATCATATATCTCTTTATCCACATGCATGGTTTAAATTCAGCACATGTTTGGATAATCCTCTTTGTGACAGCTTCTGCAGCATCTCGGAACAGAAGTAAAAATAAGGAGAGAGCTTGGAACATTTTATTCCTCTTAGTATATAAAAAATTGAAAATGCAAAGCACTGAAAATGTAAGGATTTAGAACTCCTGATAAGTATAAAATCTTTTTCAACCACACTATTTCAAATTCTAGAGGGAAATAATGTAATCGTAAATTAGTCTGTAGCATGTGAAGTAGCTGTAGAAAACAAGCTTGTTTTTTTGTGTTGTTTTTTACCCCTTACAATATGTCATTGAAAGTACCTCTTCCTGATGAACTGTCCTCATTTTTTTTTTATTGCACAATGTTAGGTTATTTATTGCTCTTTCAAAATGAACCAGCTCTCATCATATATTTTCTGCATATTTTATTATGAATGATAAAATTTGTTTATGTGAGTAAAGTAAAAAAGCCCACATTTTTCATGATGAACTAGTTTTCGGGCAGAGGCATGATTCTCTTTTCCGTAAAAAAAATACCAGATTTGATTGCTTATTTAAATTATACCTCTGCTCAGCTCTAAATTTGTATTATTACCCTTTGACATAAGGCACTGCATCACTTACACATGTTCATTTAAGAAATACTACAGGGAAGAATACTCTGTCTGTGAATAAGTTTCCCAAAGTCCCACACATCAAAGTACCCAGGGCCATCTTTCCAGAAGGATGGAAATGCATGGGGGATGCCTCTATTTAGAAACATTTATAAGCTATCAGTTACTGTGTGCAAAGAAAACAATGTGTTCTTAAAATTCATACTGGCATTTTTTATACGACTTTAAGATTGCCGGAGACTCTGGTTTGATTCGACCTAAATGCTCACTTTCTTTTCTTTATTTACTTTTAGTAATTTTTTTTTATTAAAGTTCAGTAACTAGGGATGGCAACATGGTAGCACAATGGGAAGATCTGGATCTTGCTGGTTGGAATGGAAAACAAGGCAAAATGTGCAAACAAGAGGTATAACATGGTAAGAGATAACCAGTGCTGATGCTTCTAAATAAACTACATGTTCATGGAAAAGTACTCAACTTGCTCCAAAATGCTTGCAAACACGAAAGTCAGTCCTGCACGGGGAATCAGGAAATCTCACATAGCAACTATGCAGATGTTCTGTACTCTTATGTCAGCACAGCCTAGGCAGGACGTCCTGGAGAGGGTTGGTAGCTGACTCGAGGATGGTCCTTTCTAAAGAGGCAGCATAATCTCTTCAATTCCACAGAAGACCTTCCTAGACATACCTTCTTCTGATCAACAAAAGACAATCTCAAATTTGGTGGAGACGTACCTCTTAAAACCCAGAGAGCTATGAAAGCAAATCATCTCTTTACAAGATTTCAGTCAGCAATTTTAGAGTATGATTATCATGCATTCCTTAAATTCGTTCTATGAATTATGATAGGCGAGAGAATAGTGACAGCTAAAATTAAAATAAGCAAACAAATGGCTACAAAATCCATAATGCCCCCTTCAAAGGAAGAATCTGGTGTATGTTATAGGTTCGGTGTGATTCAACCCTGTCTCTGAGGTACAGACCATGAAGCCTACCAGACCGTATAGAGACAAGGAATGCTTCACTATGGATTCCTGTCCTGTGTGGGTCACTGGCCCCAAAACAGGCACAAGTAGATTTTACCATGAATTCCAGCTAATATATAGGAGGAATAGGTTATATTTGTATAACTAATAACACCCACACAGTTGTAAGTTATCAATATTCTATATCTATCTCAGTAAGCAAGTTGCATATAAGTTCTGAGATGTATATTTATAACTACTAGCTGATCAAATCATTGTCATATTAATCTTACTACTACTCTGGATTGATAACAGTTATAGCTTCACAAAATTTTACATGTGGAATTGCAAATCTTTTCTGGCCGTGATAGTCTAGAAAAAAGGATTAGTAATTCAAAGTACTGTGTAACATTTCCCATCAACTCATGGTTTGTGTTAGCAGTACTCAGACATATGACACCTTGATTTCAAACTTCATATTGTACCTATCATCAAAACATAGGTAGTACCAAAATTCTGTGTTCAACTCATCTATTTACTATTCTTCTTATTCTAAATAAGATTTACATGCAATACCTGAAAAATCTTTATATCAGTTGTTCCAAGGTTTTGGCCACTGCTTTATCTAAATAAGATCAATTCCCAGCAAATGATTCTTAAATGGTTGATTTGCCATCAACTTCACAATACTCAGGAAGACCCCCGTCATGATCTATGGGCACCTTTAACTGCATCTCTGGCTAGCTTCCATCCTATGCTTTGACCATACTAAATTATTCCAGTGTTGCATTTTGAGCCAGCCCAGGTCTCACCTCCCATCTGTGTACTTGTTTAGTTTGCCTGGTGCTCTTATAGCACTTCATCTAACTAATGAATTCTTAGCTTTCACAATTTAACACGGATGTCACCACTTCCAAGAATCCTTCCCCCAGGCCTCCCAATATAAATCAGGTACCTCTAAAAATTGTTCCCCATGTACCTTATACTTTATCAAAACCTCTGTCCTATTATATTTGGTTATATGTTTGCACTTCCAGTAAAAGAGGAGCCACATGTTAGAGAGAGCTCTGTATTTCAAATACCCGATACTATTTATAGTCATTGGTAGTTGCTTAGCAAATGTCTACTGAATTAATAGGTAAAAACATACAAATAAACACTGTTTTTCCCTCCCTTTATATGGGCCTTTTAAAGTTGGCATAGGAGTGCTGGGTTATTTTTTCTTTGTCTTCATATTGAGTTTCTATTCATTTAATTCATGTGATAGAGAAAATGGATTTTCTTACCCGACTTCTTAACTCAGCAGCGCAGTTTTGACAATGCTGGCGCCTGGAGTTTTGTTTATTTGTTTCTCTGTGCTCTGAATGGATTTCATTGGTTTGTTCTGTACTGTTTACTATTATAATCTGAATTTCAATGGGAGTTTTGAAGTGTAACAAGGCATGTGTGTGTGTGTGTGAGAGTGTGTGTGTGTTGCTTGTTAGAGGAGAAAGCCCAAAGTTAATGGACTTAATGCTCATTAGTACAATTTTCTTTTACTGGACTAATTTATGTGAATTAATAGAGATATATTTCTCTTTTTACAGCAATATCTGAATTTATAAGATAATCCCATAATTCAGGGGAGTTTTGCTTACACATTTGGCATCTTGAAATGAGAATACAAAACCATCAAACATCTGTTAAGTTATTCTGAACGATCTAAAACTGTTTTTAAATCCTATCATAAAATAACTTGATTTTTATTTAAAATTTAACAATTATTATCTCTGCCTTACAGTGATTTGACTGAGTCAAAAAAGAATTATAGGTATTTGAATAATTTTCCAGAGATCCAATTGATAGTGGTAGATCACGTTTCCTCTGAATATCATCCTGGTTCCTATTAAAATGAACAACAAGGCAGAACCAATAATTGGAATTTACTAAATTAATATTTCCAGTACAATTTCACAGACATTTACTTGTCTTTTCTAAAGAAACGTTGCCTTTTAAGGTGTCTTTATATTGATTCTGTTAGTTCTATATAATAATGAAAAGATACCAGTAGATATAATTTAGGAATATATGTGTTTTTAAGGAAAAATACAAAGAAACTTAGAGAGATCTTTAAATGAATAAGGAGGTGATGTAGCATATTACCAGGTGAAAGTACACATTTTCAAGTCCTTCTAAGTTCCTCAAGGAAGCATAGATGTATTGACAACGTCACCAAAATAAAAGAAAATGTCCACCGGATGTGAAGAATCCCACCCAGCTTTATACAGTCCTGTTCCTGAGTCCTCTGCACATTTAAAGTTCAGCAATGTCTACATAGTAGACATTAACCGCCATCTGTTCACTTTCCTCTCTCCACCTCATCTTCACCTCTTGCAGCATTTATAGAATAATTCAAGATGAAACTCTGTAAAGTACCACCAATAGCAGCCTTCTAGATTCACCGTGATCTAGTAACAATATACTTGGGAGTGGTGGCTAATTAACTCTTAATACATCAACCCATAATTCATTCTGTCTACACTCTACCATATTGTTTTAAATATAATACAGTAGAATTTGTTTAATGTTTTACAAAATTTCAGATATGTTATGTCTACATTGTTTACCTCTTCTATCACCTTAGTGATGAAAAGCAACAACCATGAAGTATATTAGATGGCAAGATTTGTTCTTACTAAATCCAAGCTCCCTAAATGATCAACAAATTATTTTCTTTTGTTTTCAAGTTTTAAATTTCAAACACAGGAAAAATAGAGAGAAATGCATAACATAAAATATAACATAACAACACACAATGTAATAGACATGCGTTATGGCAGTAAGTAACTTTCCCCTAGATTTTATTCTGACCTCTTTCTTTTTGTAATAGAAACCTATCCCTGCTTTCAGAGCTTTAGCAGTGCACATAGCTGATCAGTAAAAACATGTGTATCATAGCCTCCTTGTACTGCATGTGGAAAAAGACTCAATCTTTGCAAATAGAGTATGAGAAGTGACATGTACAATCTCCACATCACTTCCCAAGGGAAAACTGCCTACTCTTCACTCCCTCTCCAGTTCACTCCCCACAGACTAGAGATAAAAGTGCTGCTAATGTGTAGCTGCAGCTATGCAATTCAAACAAACACCCATTCTAATGTTGACATTCAAATAGGAGGCCAGATTCCCCCTTGTCCCTGTGAGGCAGAACTGCCTACCTCTAGTCTACACTGTCACGAAGTGTAGTGAAAATCAGTTTCTACCTAGTTTTTAGCTTCTGTATTTGGGATTCATTTGTCACATAATTAGCTTAGATCCTAAAGTCTACCCCATATATCCAATGCTAAATTGTTGAATATGAACTTTTACCAAACTTGCTTCAGACTTTAAAAACAAAGGCAGTTATTATAGGTACTACTGAATCATTATTTTCCCAACCATCATATTTTCATCCTTCTTCAAAGTTAATCACCATTCTAAAGACAAGTAGGAAAGACTACTGAATGCTTTCACTCTGATTTGCTATTGAACCAGCAACCAAGCCGTGAAAATGATACACAAGAAAAGACTACAAATAAGTAAATAAGCATAGTTTCTCAATGCATTTCTGGTAGCTTATGGGGGTACAGTAATAGTTTTGTGAGAAATTAGTCTGTGCAAAATGGGATATTTGCCACACTGGAGGATCCCAGAATATTTCATAGCACTAGGCTTGGAAAGGGTAATATGTAAGTTCTTGAAGTCTTGAAGCCTATCAGACATGTTAAAAGGATTTTGATATTCTATTCTTATTGCATCATCAGACTTTAAGAAAAGCGGGTCTTGGCTTAATAGAGCTTTATGTTTTCCTTATAACCAAGATTTTTTTTTAATTCAATACTGTCTTCACAAATCAGTTATTGAGGTTAGAGATAAAGAACTGTTGAAGTATGAGCATCAAGTTACATTGCACTGTCACTTGCAAAATATTTATTAAATTACACTGAATATCTATTAGAGTAAAACCCAGTAAAATTTAGCAAAAATGAGGTGCAAATTCTGAGAAGAGTAATATTTTATTATGGATATTTTTGCTGTGATTTAGAGTACTCTTTTTTTGGGGGGGGGTATATAAAAATTCATACAGTAATAAAAAATGTATATCCCATAATAAGTGAAACCATTTAAAACTGGTTTGATACTACCATAAATAAAATATTTCCAACTGAAATAACTATGTTTAATCAACATAATTAAATAGTAACATACAATACCAAACTATTTTATAATTTACTTAGTGTAATTTCCCACTGAGTTCTATTTATTTATTATCTTACCTTTCTCACAGAGTCAATACCACTACATATAAATGTAGACAGCTTTTATTTTCTCCTGGTCCCTAAAGTTGGTGACAAATATTGATAAAATGTTGATGATAAAGTTTAAGGAATAAGAAATGCTTTTTGAAGGAGAGTTTATAATATTAGCTTTTGCAATTCTCAGACAATACGTGCTGGTGACTAGAGCTTGATCTTACCTTACAGTCAAAAATATTTTGACCCAATAACCAAATATTGATCCCAGTAATTTTGTGTTAGCTTGGAATTCCCTTGAGAAAAGAGGCTGAAGTTAGGTTTGGATATTGAGTTATTTGTTTGGGGAAGTGATCTGGTATTGACGTGTGGGAGGAGGACAACAGTAACATAAGCCAAAAGGAAAAGCCAGTTCAAGGGTACTTCATGAGCTGGTCTCCAAAGCTCTGGGTATCTGTGCAAGTGGGTCTCAGAACTGTCTGCCTATTGTAGGAACAGACAGAATATTTTCCTGCCTTTCTTCTTCCTTTGACATGTCTTTAATTCCAAGCTAAGAAGTTTCTATTTTATCTCATAAAAAATAATATATTGTTCATTGAGCATTTTATGTGTCACAACAACTTTTCTGGATATTATTTATTCCACATATCAGATGCAAAATAAGACTCAACAGCATTAAATAAATTTCCCAACTTTATCTAGTAGTAAGTGCCAAGGCCAGAGTAGACCATTTTTCCAGTTTGGAAAAAGATGGTACAATAAAATTATTATAATACAGTGAACTTAAATGAAGGGATTATCTATATAGGTAGCATGTAGGAAAACAACTGCATATAAATTGATTATAATTATACTGTAGAGGTAGAATCAGCAGTACATAACAACTAAATTGCATACACAAATGTAAGAAAAGGAAAAGTGAAGAAGTCATGTTGTAAGCATGGGCATCTTATACAGTATGGCGCAATTAAAAGAAACAGAAAAAAATAGAGGAACAGGGTTAAGAAGCAACAGGATTATTTAATTGCAGGGAAGACACTATTTGAAATTCTAATGGAATGAACTGGTGAAAACCAACATATCTATAGGGGGAGGTCAGAATTTAGAATACAGATGAGGGATTCATCTACGAAGAGGTGATATTTATAGTCATGAGTTAGGATTTTTAAAGATTATATATATATATATATATATATATATATATAAAATTGAGAGAGAGATGCTTTCCATAGTATACACAACTCAGATGAAAGGTTAAATTCACTTAAAAAGTATAACAAATTTAATGTTGTATCTAATAACCTAATTTTAAAATACTATATAAAGTAAAAAGTAACCAAACTAAAAGCATAAAATGAGAAAGTGACTTTTAGGGAAAGAGATTTCAACCTATTTTAGCAATTAATAGATTAATCAGTCAAATAACTTGTAAATTATTAGATGACAAGAATAATACAAATCAACATGGTTTAATCTAATGGCTTTACAGAAAAATATTGTACTCAAAACTGTTCTATGGATTCTTTTCAAGAACACTTGGGAGAAAAAAGTACTGAATATGGATGTTTTCTGTATTAGGATTCTCCAGAGAAACAGAAGCAATAGCATAGCATAGATATAGATAGATGATGATAGATAGATAGATGATAGATAGGTAGATAGATAGATAGATAGATAGATAGATAGATAGATAATAGATAGATAGATAGATAGATAGATAGATAGATAGATAATAGATAGATGATAGATGATAGATAGATTTGAAGAATTTTACTGTAGGAATTGGCTAACAGGGTTGCTGTCTATAAGCTGGAGGATATGGAAAGCTGGTGGTATAATTCAGTCTGAGTCCAAAGGCCCTAGAACCAGGAGCTTCAATGTCCAGTGGCCAGAAAAGATGGATTTCCTAGCTCAGGAAGAGAGAACAAATTTTCCCTTCCTTCACCTGTTTGTTCCATCTGGTCCCTCAAAACTTTGGATGATGCCCGCCCATTGGTAAGCGTATCTCTTTACTCAGTCTACTGAATCAAATGCTGCCAAAGACATCCTCACATATACATCCAGAAATAGAGTTTTACCAGCTTTCTGGGAATCCCTTAGCCCAGTCAAGTTGACACATAAAAGTAACTACTTTACTAGCATGATATTAAAAAAAAAAAAATTCCTCATCAGAAAAATCGGTAAATGTAGCAAGATTTTAAAACCTTGAAAAGATACACTGTGACAATATCATTAAGAGTTTGAGACAAGTAAATATATATTTTTTAAGACACAATAAGCACACACTATAAAAAAAGTGCTTAATTAGACTAACTTGAAATTATAATTAGGTAATCACATGTATTAGAAACATAGTGAAGAAAATGAAAAGACAGCTCAGTAAAAAAAGGTATTTATTACACTTACACTGGCCAAAAATTAATACACAAAATATATATTTAAAATCTCTATCAATTACAAAATGAGATTATACAAATATGAGATACCACTCAGATCTACCAGATTCACAAAAAATTAAGAGTGTGACAGTATCATTTTTTTGCAGGTATGAGTCTAAAGACTAAATTTTACACTATTGTAGTTACATAAATTGATGCCATTTCTAAAGAAAACAGTTGTGCCCTGGCCGGTTTGGCTCAGCGGTTAGAGCATCCGCCTGCGGTCCGGAGAGGCCCTGGTTCGGTTCCCGCTAAGGGCATGTACCTCGGTTGCAGTTTGTCCCCGGCCCTGGTTGGTCGTGCAGGTGGCAGCCACTTGATGTGTCCCTTTCACATTGATGTTTCCCTCTCTCTCTCTTCCTCTCTCTCCCTCCCACTCTGTCTGTACAGAAAATGGAAAAATGTCCTTGGATGAGGATTAAAAAAAAAAAAAGAAAACAGTTGTAATTAGCTAGTAAATTTGAGCATGTATGCATGACCCAGCAATTTTACTCATATTTATACCCTAGAAAAATGCTTGCACATGTACCGAGGAGATATGTATAAGAATATACATAAGGGTGTTACTCCTAACTACAAAACAATAGAAATTACCTAAATGTTTATCAATAATACAAGTTAAATTGTATTACTGGTATAAATGAGTACCTTGGAGCTATAAAAATGGATAAATTACTACTGCACCATCAACTTGGAATGCTTTCAAAAAAAAATATTGAATTACTGAAGCAAGTGTCAGGATGCATCAGGCATAATTCAACATACAAAATTTAAAACCTTGAACAAGTAAATAATATGTTTTTAGAGAGCACATTTGTGTGGTAAACTAAAAAGAAAGAAACCAGAGAGCAAAAATGAAAACAAAGAGTGTAGTGGTTACCATTACAGGTGAGAGAGCTATGATAAGTAATGGGCACACTTAAGTAATGGGAACGAGGAAAACTGTTTCCTAAAATACAATATTGCTCCAGCAATAATTCCAGGCTCATGTACTTTTTCAGAAATGTGCCATTTTCTTCATCAATAGGTGGAGTTCACTTACTCTTTTCTTTTACTTTGTGGCTGCCTTACATTTTTCAATGTATAGAATATGACAGAAGTGATGGTGTGTGATTTTCAAGACCCAGCCATAACTGGTAGTACAACTTATACCCGATTCTTTCTCCCCATTCTAAGATGTTTGTCACTGAAACACATTCACCATGTATGAAACAGCCTACAGTGCAGGTAGATGTGTAGTTCTAGCTGAAGTGCCTACCAAAGCCATCAGCAAGCACCAGCCATGCAAAGGAACAAGCCTCTTCCTGACTCCAGCCTTCCAACTGCCCAGTTATCACTGAGTGAAACAGAGGTAAGCAATTTCAGCCTAGCCCTGTTGAGCTCTGACCAAATTGTGGATTCATGAGTAAAATAAATGCTGTCATTGCTTAGAGGTTTTAATTATGGGATTGCTTATTATGCAGAAATTGATAACTGGAACAGATTCTGCTACTTAGAAGTAGAATGTCATTACAACAAAATGTTAATGAAGAATATGTGGCTTCAGGCCCGGCCGGTGTGGCTCAGTGGTTGAGCATCGACCCATGCACCAGGAGGTCGCCAGTTCGATTCCCAGTCAGGCACATGCCCAGGTTGTGGGCCAAATCCCCCGTGGGGAACTTTAGAAGGCAGCCAATCGATGTTCTCTCTCATCTGCGTTTCTGTCTCTCTCCCTCTTCTTTCTTCCTCATTCTCTGAAATCAATAAAGAAAAAAAAAAAGAATATATGGCTTCAGAAATGGGTGGTGGGTTAAGATGACTAAAGAGAGTGCTAGTTGAAGAGACCCAATGGCCTTCAAGGAGCTTCTAGGTGAGGGCTCAGAGGAAAGTGAGGATTATTAGAAGCTGGAAGGAATTTTGGTCTTCTATGTTGTGGAGAAAATTTTACCAGCCTACAACAAAGTTGAGAGGAAAGAAGATAAGTGAATAAAAAGAAGCCAATAAGAAGAGAGAAAATACTACCATTTTGTGAAAACATGGATGGATCTTGAGAATATCATGTTAAACTAAACAGGTCAGACAGAAAAAGCCAAGAACCATATGATTTCACTAATATGTCGGATATAAAACCGAAAGTAACAAATGAGAAAACAAGACAAACAAGACCTCATAGACACAGATAATAGTATGGTGGGTTCCAGAGGGGGAGTGGGA
The DNA here is from genome assembly GCF_014108415.1 of Molossus molossus. Classification (NCBI taxonomy): domain Eukaryota; kingdom Metazoa; phylum Chordata; class Mammalia; order Chiroptera; family Molossidae; genus Molossus; species Molossus molossus. The sequence goes on along the minus strand of NW_023425344.1, from coordinate 160,696,690 downwards.
GGAGGTAGTAAGGCAAAAGGGATCAAATATATGGTGACAGAAGGAAATTTGACTTTGGGTGGTGAACATGCAATGCATTATACAAATGATGTATTATAGAATTGTGCACTTGAAACCTATATAATTTTATTAACCAGTGTCACCTCAATAAATTTAATAAAGTTTATAAAAAAGAATCAAGACTCATTGTGCTTGAAAACAAAACTGCTTCTCCTTTCAGCCTCTCCAAGATTTTCAAATTAGGAAGGCGTTTCCAGGCAAACATCAATATATAGAGAGAAGGTAAGATTCTTGGTTATAATCACAGAAAGACATAGGCAGTGTTATGGAATAGTAAGAAGCTAGGACAATTCCAGGACAAGCAGAATAGGGAAACTGAGACAGATAGTTACACAGCAGTTTGCAGCCACCTAGTAAATCTTACCTTCCCTAACCAAGGACACTTAAGAGTAAATGGTTTGCCCTTCTCCTCCCCAGCCAGATGGTAAATAGCTTAGATCACACTGCTGAAGGAGACAGATAACAGAAATCCAATTAGTGCTATTCGCCAACCACGCCCAAGGACAGACAAATTAAAGGAATAAATCTCATTTTGGTACATCAGTATAAAGTTGATGAATATTCTATTGATCCAGTCCTAAATGCCTAGCCTTTAAAACCCCTGAAAATGAATGTCCCTGTGCACACTTTCCCTCCAGGGAGCGCATCAGTGCCATTCCCTTCCCTCTCTCCTTCCCCCACAGGCATGTATCTCCTAAACTCCAAGGGACCCCATGAGATTGCATCCAGGGGAGCAATGGGCAGTGGCAGCTCATCCAAGGCCCCCTTTTCCCTGACTTCCGGTGAACCAAAGCAGCCCAGCCTAAGCTCTCCTCATGCTTCTTCTAGGCTCTTCCTTGTTTCTCTGTCCTAAGTGTGTTTTTGCTGAGACCAATAAATTCTTGCTTGCTTTTCTACATTTGTCTTTTGATTGAAATATTTTCTTCAAGAAGACAAGAACCAAGATCTCATCGTCTACTCACAGGTAATAGCAGTGTCTCAGAGAACTATTTGGTCATATAAAAGCTTCTCTTAAAATGTTAAAAGCATGCATGCCTTACAGATTTCCTCCCTTATAAAGTCAAGGATGGGGGGTCAGTTAGAAGATGGTGTCCTTGAACCTAATCAGGAAATAATGAGCTTTTCTTATATCTGTAAGCTCACTCAAAGCATCAATAGAATACAACCAGCACATAATACAGTTGTAGTCATTTATTTTGCTACTTATGCATGTTTTTATTTTCCTCTGTGGTCATAAAAACAATTACATAAACTTGTAAAATCTGTAATTGGTATATATCACAAAACAAGCAAAATATGATGATCTAAAACAAAAAGGCAGCTAAAGGGCTTTATTCAGAAATGATCGAATTTTCTAGGTAACTATCTGTCAGAACTCGATCCCCAGTGAAAATCTGACCAAAAATTTTTCCATAATTCATTAGGTTATGACACTGTATGACTTTATAAGCTCTGACTGATAAAACATACTTATTAAAGAGATTACTAAAACATTATTAGAAATATTGAGTACTTGTTTATTTCACATGTTTTTGAATTATGTAGATATTTTCTTAAAAAACAAGAATATAGCAACTCAGTTTGATTAGAGTTCCTTTACCTCTCAGCTAAAAGACACTTTCAACTATTTGTCATGCCTAAGCATTCTTTTATATATATATATATATATATATATATATATATATATATATATATATAATTTTTTTTTTATTGATATTAGAGAGACAGAGAGAGGAAGTGAGAAGGAGAGAGATAGAAACATCAATGAGAGAGAACATCGATTGGCTGCCTCCTGCATACCCAGCACTGGGGATCAGGCCCACAATCTGGGCATGTGCCCTGACTGGGAATCAAACCAGTGACCTCCTGGTGCATGGGTTGATGCTCAACCACTGAGACACACTGGTTGGGGATGCCTAAGCATTATTAATTGTTGAAGTTGGATAATGAGATTTGTTATACTATTCTCTCTAACCTGATGAATTATAAATTGCTTGACAATATCCATGATAAAAAGTACTTTAAAGGGTGTATCATTTTGGTAATTTAAAATATGCATTTTGGGAAATAGTTTTTCTGCAATCTATACAAGTTTACATTTGATAGTATAAAAGTTGTTAATCACAATTTCTTACTTTGTTTTAGAACTCGAACTAGGCTGAAATGTTTCCTTTCACATGTTCTATATGGAAGTAAAAATCAATAATGCGATAATAAAAATTAAACTCCAAATAAAGTTGTTTACAAATAAAATATAGGTTTGCTCATAAGAATCTTAAAGATGTTGTCCAATAGTCAACTTAGCCCTGGTCAGTGTGACTCAGTGGTTGGAGCATCTGTCCAAACACTAAAGGGTCACTGATTTGATTCCCAGGCACATACTTGGGTTGTGGGTTCAATCTCTGGCCTAGTAGGGTGCATGCGGGAGATAGCCAATTGCTGTGTCTCTGTCACATCAATCTCTCTCTCTCTCTGAAAATCAATGGAAACAATATATTTAGGTGAGGATTAACCAAAACAAAAATAATAATAATAAAGTTACCTTAAAGGAAAGGCTTATTTCAATGAGACTTGTGGGTACAGTTTTTTTCTCTAATGAACTGAATCACAATAACATTCATGGGAAAACCACATAATTTTTTTTTATAGAATACAATTTATTTGTGCATGTGGTTTGTATCATGAAATTTACATTTAAGGTTATTATTGATAGGTACACATTAATTGCCCTTTTTATTCATTCAACCACATAATTTAAAAAAATAATTTTATGAGGGGAAAACACCAATTTGGTATTAATTGGACAGATACTACAAAATGAAGTCTTTAGTCCTGTAATTCCCAAGAGCAGACAGCAAGCTGAAGGAACTTCTCAGTTACAACACACAGGCTATTTCCATTGAAAAGAGAGGGAGACTTGGAGGTTCAAAGTAAGAGCCTAAAGGTCAGAGACCAGAGTTGTCCCACAATATAATGGTTATTCTTGCCTCACCATTATAGATCGTCTCATCATTGCATTTGGTTATGTACAAAACAGATTACTTCTCTCTTTAGTTCCCACATCTCCATATAGAAAGAAACTAATTGAAACACTGTGATCATGAACCACAACTGAGGTGGCTTATCTCCAACTCCACTATCCTAGATCTTAAGTCTAAGCTCCAGGCTGTAATGGATTGAGAACCCTGAGGGTCTTTCGAGAGCATAAATGCATTTTTCACTTGGAAGAAAAGCACTTTGTTATAGTCAGAGAAAGGACTGGGCAGTGGTACATTGTGTTTTTAAAAAATGGTCCCAAGCAATGTACTAGTCCCTCATTTCCCTAATGATTAGTGATGTTGAGCAACTTTTCTTGTGTCTGTTGCCATATGTATGTCCTCTTTGGAAGAAGGTCTATTCAGTTCCTCTACCTTTTTAAAATTAGAATGTTTGTTTGTTTTGCCCTGTGTTGTAGGACTTATATATTTTGAATATTAACCCCTTACCACATATATGATTTGCAAATATTTTCTCCCATTCTGTGGTTGCCTTTTCATTTTGTTGATGGTTTCCTTTTCCGAGCAGAAGCTTTTTAATTTGATGTAGTCCCACTTGTTCATTTTTGCTTTTGATATCAAAATTTTAAAAATCATTCCTAAGACAGATGCCAGGGAGCTTATCCTCATGTTTCCTTCTAGGAGTTTTAAAATTTCAGGTTTTATCTTAAAATATTTAATCCACTTCAAGTTGATTTTTGGGTATAATATAAGTAATGGTCCAGTTTAATTTTTTTCATGTGGATATCCAAGTTTCATAACAGCATTTATAGAGGAGACTATCCTTTCCTGATCATATATTCTTGACTCCACAGTCATAAATTAATTGGACAATTATGGGTAGGTTTATTTCTAATTCTCTATTCTGTTCCATTGATCTGTCTATTTTTATGCCAATACCCTACTGTTTTGGTGACTATAGCTTTGTAATATAATTTGAAAGCAGGTTGTGTGATCCCTCCAACTTTGTTCTTTTTTCTCAAGGATTGTTTTGATTATTTGGGGTCTTTTGTGGTTCCATAGAAATTTTAGAGGTCCCCCCCCAATTCCTTGAAAAATGCCATTGAAATTTTGATATAAAATAGCATTTCATCTGTAGATTGATGAGTAGTATGAACATTTTATTTTATTTATTTATTTTTTTTATCCTCAACTGAGGACATTTTTTTTTTTTCATTTTTTTGCTCAGGTAGAGTGGGAGGGAGAGAGAGGAAGAGAGAGAGAGAAACATCGACGTGAAAGGGACACAACGAGTGGCTGCCACCCGCACGATCAACCAGGGCCGGGGACAAACTACAAGCGAGATACATGCCCTTAGCGGGAACCGAACCCTGGTCTCTCTGGACCCAAGGCTGACGCTTTAACCGCTGAGCCAACCGCATTAACTGCCGGCCAGGGCAGTATGAACATTTTAACAATATTAATTAGCACAGCATATCTCTTCACTTCTTTGCATCTTCAATTACTTTCACCACTGTCTTAGAGTTTTCAGCATACAGATCATTCACCTTCTTGGTTAAGTATTTTATTATTTTTGGTAATATTGTAAGTGAGGTTGTTTTCTTAACTTCTCAGTCTGATTCTCTGTTGTTAGTGCATAGAAATGCAACAAATTTCTGAATAAAAATTTCATATCCTACATCTTTTTAAAAAAATTTTTAATTGAATTTTGAGAGAGAGAGGAAGGGAGAGGGAGAGAGAAAGAGAAACATTGATGAGAGAGAGAAGCATCAACATTGATTAGCTGCCTCCTGCATGCCCCCTATCAGGGATCAAGCCCACAATCCTGCCATGTGCCCTGACTGGGAATTGAACCAGCAACCTCCTGGTGCATGGATCAATATGCAACCACTGAGCCACACCAGCTGGACTGTATCTTACATCTTTATTGAATTAATTTATTAGTTCTAACAATGTTTTTTGTAGATTTTTGATGGTTTTCTATATACAGTATCATATCAGATAGAAATAGAGATGATTATACTTTTTATTTGATTTGTATGCCTTTTCTTTCTTTTTATTGCCTAATTGCACTGGCCAGGACTTCTGATACTTTAATAAAAGTGACAGGAGTGGACATCATTGTCTTATTCCTGATAGTGGAGGCAATGTTCTTAGCTTTCACCATTGAGTATGTTAGCCATGGGCTTGTCTTATAGGCATTTATTATGTTGAAGTTCATTCTCTCTATACCCAGTTTGAGAGTTTTATCATGAAAGAATGTGGATTTTTTTCAAATGCTTTTTTTTTTCTGGATCTATTAAAATGATCATAGAGAATGTATCCTTAATTTTGTTCATGTGATGTATTATACTGATTGACTTGCAGATGTTGAACCATCCTTGCATCTCCAGAAGAAATCTCACTTCACCATGTGGCATGATTCTTTAAACATATTTTTCAATTTGGTTTGCTAATGCTTTGTTGAGGATATTCACATCTATGTCCATCATGGATATATTGGTCTGTCATTTTCTTTTCTGGTGGTGTCCTTGTCTGGCTTTTGTATCAGGATAATGCTAACCTCATAAAATTAATTTGCAAGTCTTCCTTCCTCTTCAATTTTTTTGGAAGAGTTTAAGAAGAATTGATATTAGTTCTTCTGAAAGTGTATGGTAGAATTCCCCAGGAAAGAAATCTGGTCCCAGACTTTTCTTTGTTGAGATATTTTTGATTACTAATTCCATTTCCTTTTTAGTAATTGGTGTGTTGAGATTTTTCTATTTCTTTATGATTCAATCGTGGTAGGTTATATGTTTCTAAGATTTATCTATTTCTTATAGGCTGTCCAAATGGTTGGCATTTAAATTCTCATAGTAGTTTCTTATGATCCTTTTTATTTCCATGGTATCTGTTTTAATGTCTTCTCTTTTATTTCAAATTTTATTTCCTTGATTCTACGCTCTGTTGTTTTCTCAATTTGTCTAGATAAAAGTTTGTCTATTTTATCTTTTTCAAAAATCAGTTTTCTTTTCATTAATCTCTTATATTGTCTTCTTAGACTGCATTGCATTCACGTCAACTCTGACCTTTCTTACAAACACATGCCACATAACAATGTTTCAGTCAATGAAACATATACTAAGGTGGTCCCATAAGATTAAATGAAGTTCACTTTCCTGTAAGAAATGGAAGAATAATGTGGTTCAGAATAATTTTCTTTTCTCTGATGGGAGAAATGATCTGTAGGGCTTGGCAATGAATTCCCTCTCACTTACAGCACCTTAAATTTGTGTGTACAGATTACCTCCCAATCAGTCAGCCACTGACCTGTTTTAGAACAGAGGAGGCTGTCTCTCCAGTGTAACATATTCTGAGGGCACTACAGCCTTCCAGGTCTAGCTTGATGGTCTTCAGAATACTTTGCTGCAAATTCTTTGTTGAGGACGTATGACCTTGTACAAGGACACAGGTCCACAGGAGCTGCAGTACCAGTTCTACTGTTCATGTCACTATCATTTTAGTAGAAGCTTTCTGGGACAGTATGAGGGCAGCCTGTCCCTGTACTTCAGAAATATGTTCAGGTTGTAATGATATAGAGCATGGATAAGTCTTATTTCTTCCACCAATTCAATGCCAGTGAGAGTCTTTTGGGCCAGATAGAGTCAATGGAACCAAAACAAATTTTTAAAGTCAAAATATCGAGTCCTCAGTTCTATACCCTCTCCATGTTAACCCTTTTTAAAATGAATAGCTCAAAATTCTTTAATCTGGTAATGTTCCAACATGCAATAGCTAAAACCACATCACTGTGACAATCTCCTATGTTTATTTATCTCTACCTTGATTTTTATTCCTACAATCCTCAGGCCACCTTTACCTCCTTTCTGACAGTCATTATTATAATTATCTATGCTTTACCCAGCCAGTTTGTCCTCAACACTTCTAATCAATCTAACCCACATTCTTGTTTATGGAACAGGATTGATAGCTTTGATGTTCTATTACTGACCCTTTGGAAGGAAGCAGGGGAGGGCACATGGGACAGTGTTTACAACGTCTACAGCAGTGCACAGCAATGTCCCAGCCTTCACAGTCACTCACCACTCTCTTACTGACTCACCCAGAGCAACTTCCAGTCCAGCAGCACCATTCACGTCAGTGCCCTATTGAAAGCTTTTGAAAGGCAGAATGAAATGTCCTCCAATCACTGAGTCTGGAGGAAGCGACTGTCAGAGGAAGGGGGCCTAACAAAAAAGGCAAGAGATAAAAGCCCTAGAATGGGTGCTGGATTGACCCTGAGTCCCTGCAGCGCTTGTGCATATCACAGTATGTTCCAATCTGAATGCAGTTTGAAGCTAAGAATCTGGCCAGGGCTGGATGCTATGTTCGGTAGTATTTTTTAAAAATTCAAATATCAACTGTTTGTTGCTAGGATATAAAAATACAATCTACCTCTGTAATTGACCTTGTATCCTGCAACCTTGTAAACTCAGTATTCCTGCTAGCTTCTTAAAGATTCCTTATTCCTCTGTACAAGATTATTTCATCCTCAAATGGAAAAAAAAAAATGTTTTACTCCTTTCTTTCCAATATGTATTCCTATTATTTAAAAAGACAGAATAAATTTGCAATGCTATGACAGAAAAAAATGATATGTTTTATATATTCCAATATCCAAGACACCTTTCTGGCTACACTAAACATGAGTAAGATAAATCTGGACCAGTACCTTTCAAATGTTTTGTTTTATTGTATCCCAAAATAAGACATAATTTTATATTGCAACACACTACACACACATGCACACACACACACATGCATGCATACTTAAGACAAAAATTTTATGTATTTATCTAAAAAAATGTGTGAAACACTGATATTTCCTAATATATTAAATTATATAATATTTAATTCTACTGTATTTTAAAATACTGCTCAAAACCCATTAAAATATATGTTAATGGGACACAACTTACTGTTTTTAAAGTAAAGTATTATAAGCTCATAGACATATCACCTCAATCTCTGTTGCTGTTTTCACTTCATCTTTGCATGTGTCTTCTCCCCTTTTTGTAAAGACACCACTCATCATATTTAGCCTGCCCTAAACTCAGGATATTTTCATATTGAGATCCTTTACTAATTATATCTTCAAACACCGGATTTCCAAATAAGGTCACACATTCGGAGATTCCAATGATAGATTCCAGATGGACATGAAATGTGGAGGAACATTATTCAAGTCATTACATTTATACTTGTTCTAGGTACTGTAATGTATAATAGATGAAAAGTGTAGCCATCGATTCTAATAAGCTCCCAAGAACATGAAACGAAGGAGTCTGTTTCCTAGACACTATTCCAAGGATTATTAACCAAGCAAGATAAAATGTCCTATATCTCCAAGAGGAAAACAGAGTAACCAGCCAAGATAGGCAAATTAGTCATTCACTGAATGAGAGACTGAAGTCAATAGGTTGTCTTATGAACAGAGCAAGAATTCAATGGAGCAAGTCAAGGCTGGTTTTGAAGTGCATTTGGGTTCAAAGTAAATGTAGGATAAAACGAGCACAGGTTCTCTGCAGTTGTTTTTGCCACGTGTGGCTTGGCTTCAATGCAACTACAACATGTTCTTAGAGAGGTCAAACCTTTGGAACACCAAGCCAATCCTTACTCTTAAGGAGCTTGAGTTCTCTAAGGAGAATATGCAATATCTTCGAAATTTGGAGATCATTTAATGCCATCATTCTCAAAATTCTGTGAACCATTTTAAAATAAAGAAATATCACCCTATCCTAAAATTTCTGATTTAGAATGTCCAGAGGATGGGAACCAACATACATGTTTGAAAAGTTTCACAGATGGCTCAGAGAACTACAAATTTTGGAGAGAAAGATAATTAAGAAAAATGCTGATCATGTCAATTTTACCTTTATTAGAGTATTTCCTTTGGGATTTTATGTCAATGTCACAAATTGAAAATACTTATAAGAAAAAAAATATATACACTTAGGAAAGTCAAATCAAGTCACACTGGTTACTATTACTGGGGATATAAAATACAACCCACTGCCCCTTCTCCAGTAGCACTTAGACTAAACTGCCAATAAGAAGGCCTAATGCTTATTTTTTATTACTCCCCATTTTGAGTTCATATTCTCAGCTTTCTTTCACATATTTTTCTATAGAAGGAATATTTTTCACATTTGTGTCTCCATTTTCATTATTCTTTGGAATTTCCTGCAATTAGTAAGCAAAAATCGCATTTACTTTGACAATGGTATTTCTTAAGTTTCTGGAGTGTGATCAGCATGATCTTGGCATCTTCATAATATTTTATGGAAGGTCATTAAGTGTCTTCCTCAGAGATGAAATACAACTTCATGTAGACACTAGATTTTTTTGACTTTGATGATGATGTCTGCTAATAGTTTCCTAGTTTTCAAATTTGATAATACTTATCTATCTATTATCTATCTATCTATCTATCTATCTATCTATCTATCTATCTATCATCTATCTATCTAATATTTCAGTCACTAACAATGTTATCTTTCAGATCACATAAGTAAGAATTCCAAAACAAGGGGTATTTTATAAAGGCATTTTGCAAAAATGCCACCCCTGTTTTCACTTATGATGCTCTCTTTCTTAAATCCGTAAGGAAACATTTAACAAAACTTCTCATAGGAAAGTCTTGTGTCATGGACAAATAGTTAAATAGATGCCAACTCTTCCAAAGCCAATGCTTGTTGATACTTGCTCCCTGGCTGGCAGAAGAACCCTTTACACAAATGCTAAGAGGTTTCTTGGCTCCACTGTGCACTATAACTCACCCTGTTATGGATGAAAACAGCTGTTTTGTGATCATGGTCTGGACATTTGCCATATTGACATACTGAGTTAAAATCCCAACTTGCCTCTCAGCACTGCAGTTTAGTCTCTGGGCTATTGGATAATGAATGAAGAAGAGAATCCTTGGACTTTCTCTTTGAATTCATTGACTTTGATTCTCCTTTCTAATTTACAGTATGTTTTGTTCTTTATCAATAGCCAAATTTGTAGCACTATATAGCAATAAAATATCCCTTGAAATTTCATGTTTCCAAATCAAGATATTCAAAGATAACCACAGCCATTATAAGTAAGCCCCCTTGACTACAATTCATGGTGACATATAACTTTACTGGCTCATGATGGGCCCTTATTCCCAAATCATGTACAAAGCTGGTGTCTGCAGTTGGTTTGTATGCAATTTGAAGTCAATAAATGACCCTCAATACTAGTAATCATGTATTTGTGATGTATCCAAATACAGATCACTGCAGGAGAGACATCATTGACAATTCCCTTACCTCCACAAATGTAAAACTTCATAAAATAAAATTGCATTTAAGTTTTTTAATCTTAAGGGATTTTTAATATCAAGTACACAAGACACTCAAGGATACTGTATAATTATTCTCCAGAATAACATAAGCACATATCCTGAAATGATTCACATGGAGCAGTCCATTTTCAATTTAGATAATACCCTCATATTCTCTTAATAATAGTAGGGATATTTAAAAGAGAAAATAACATAATGAGACACATTGGGAAGAATAAGAAAATCACTTCCTTTTGTAGAGATGCATCCATTTCCAGATTCCTTTGGATACAGTTACTATACTGTTATGAGATTTCACTAATCTTACCATTACACCATGGAACAATCCACTAATAACTCACTAAGGATCATTAAACTTTATTTAAAGCACTTAGTGGTTTATCAAAGGAACAAAAATGTTAATACCATCTCCAAATGGACTCACAGAGCATGGAGATTCTCAAATCTGTCATCCAGATGAGGAAGACATGTATATGCATATGCATTTTGATCACTGAGTGTAATTAATGGCCATTTCCATTTAAAGAGTACAATTTATATTCTGCTCTTGTTTTTTTAGTACTCAAAGTCTGGGTTAGTTTGTAGGAAAACAATATTACCAAGCCTTTATCAATAAATCGTGATGCGGCATTGAAGAATATGTGAAAATTTTTAGAGAGTTAAATATTCCCCAAACTTTAGGATTACTTTCAGACATGGACAAAGAGACATTCTACATATTTCTTGAAAATTTGAGTCATCATTTTTCCATACTAAATTGAACTCAAAGTCATAATATTGAACATTAAAAGAAAAGGGTGGTGAAAGGAGGACCTTAATTGAGTTTCCAGGACGTAATAATCCTACAGAAAATACTGGAGCAGACCAAAACTAACCTCGAACCAGAATGGGTTCCACAGATGCCATGCAGTTGTAGGGATGCAGTATTTCCTCATGTATGTGCACACAGCCAATTCCAGGCACACGTTCTAAATCCTATTTCCAGCACTTGGAAAAGAGGATTATCAACAAAGAGATGGGCATAAATCTGGAATAATTTCACTGATTCTTGAAGAAAGCACAAGAGGTGACACAGTCCAGTAGTTATTAATTTTAAATAATATTCAGAAAATTTACTTGGTTGATATCTATTTTGTGATGGAAGTCTTTTCCTTTCTTTAAAAGTCTGGTGCATCTACAATATTTCACATTCATTAATAAAACACTTTACTACAAAATGAATAGTTTGTGTTATGGCAATGTCAGCAGGAATATGTCCACTAATTATAGAAGGTGGATATTTTGTTGTTGTTGTTGTTGTTTTAATATGCTTTGGTCTCCCAAATTGTCCATCTTTCTTGGAAAGGTCTTTGTGCCCAGTACACAGCATTCTAAAAAAGGAGCTGAAAATGCATTCATGACTAATTTAAAATATCTAGTGCTAAGGAAAAAAAAAAAAAAAAAAGTACTTATAGTTCTTCAACTCCCAACATGAGCCAATGTTTGAGAAAAGAAATGTGTTTGCTTTATACAATACTATTCACAACCAAATTATCCCAAAGTGCTTTACAAAGTAATTAGTTGGAGACTAGTATGAGAGCGTGTAGGCAAACATAGGAGCCATTAAGACACTCAGCAATAGCTCACACACTGCTTTGGACATTAGACTTGTTTTACTGAGAGTGAAGATGTTAGTTCAATTACAGAATAATTTAATAGAATAATTGAAATTCCTCTGGGTCTGGTAAGTTTTATAGATCATCCAAAATGATAAGCTAACTCTCTGTTTTTTTTTAATTCCTAAAAATATCCACGTGTGAATTAAAACATACATTTTCCCTCACGTAATTTATTTACAAGAAATTATTGTTATGAGGTTGAATTATAGCAGAAAAACATGTATGTGGTTCTTTCCAAAAAGATACTCTATAGACTTGGTAAAGAGGTATTATTTCACAAATTATTTTCTTTACCTTTCCCATTTGATGTAAGTTTTAGTTGTATTCCCCTGAGCTTTCTTTACGCAAGGATTCAACCAGAAATTCCCTCCTCTCTTCTCAGGTATTAAACCCTTACCCTTCCTTTAAGTAGCAGTTTAAATCTAACCTCTTTCATGAAAAATTTCCCAGCTGAAACACCCACTTTACTGATTTTATATCACATGTCTATTGTATTTCTCACTTGGCTGTGGCTTAGGTTATTTTTAATTATCATTTATATTTCAAGAACAAGACCCATGAGGATAGCAATAATGTCAATCATTTCATTTACATCCCATACTTTCAGTAGGGAACTGGCGTGATCATATGCATGGTTTCCAACGCTCATGCACGTAGCAGTGTGGAGGATGTACTGGCAGGAGCATGTCTATGATGGAGCCATTAACCAACAGCCAAGCCTCTGGCTTCTGCTTTTTCACCAGCCTGAGATTTCTTCCTCATCCACCCATATTTTAAATTCCTTTGATCAACTGACCCTCTTTAGACACCATTTCACACATAAAAAAACACTTGTAGGCCAAAATGGTGGCATAACTGCTGTCTTGACTTTTCACCTTTTTATCTTTTGGTGCGTGCCCCGAGTGGGAACCGAACCTGGGACTCTCCGGTTCACAGTCCAGCGCTCCAACCACTGAGCCAAAACGTCCAGGGCTCACCATTTTGAGTGTCAAAGGTAGCTGGCTGGGATTAGCTCAGAGGCTGTCAGACCATTTCTTATCTTCTTCTGGTCCTCATATCATGGTATGGACTGCCCCCAGCTGGTCCCTCTTTCTCTATAGGAGCACAGAGAATATTCACTAGGTGAAATAATAAAAAAGATGAATGAGAGAATAAATAGGGGGTTAGATTCTTAACTAAAATAGATTATAAGCCCTGGCCTGTTTTGCTCAGTGGTTAGAGCGTTAGCTTGTGGACCAAAGAGTCACAGGATCAATTCAGGTCAAGGGCACCATCTCCATTGCAGTTCAGTCCCAGGCCCTGGGGGTGGGGGTGGGGGGTCATGCAGGAGGCAACCAATCGATGTGTCTCTCTCACATCAATGTTTCTCTCTCTCTCTCCCTCCCTCCCACTCTATCTAAAAATAAATGGAAAAATATCCTCTGGTGAGGATTTAAAAAAATAAAATACATTATAAAATGTTTAGGTCCTTTCACCTGAAACTTGTCTCTGTTTCTTACACAGAGGCCCAAATTTAAGTGTTTAGTCAACAAAGATCACAAAGTCGATGGTTTCTGCTAAGCAGAGTTATGGTTTGTCAGTTTGGATTTTTCTGTCACTTGTTTAATCTTGGGCAGGTGCTCACTATAAAACTGTCTTTGGCCAAGGGATGTCTCTCAGTAACAGGTGCAGCCTATTAGTGAAATTAGATAAGTGCCACCGCATAGTCTGTAGCACAGAGGTGAGTGTCAATTCTGTGGTGACAGCCTACACACACTTCTTCATCCAATCTGACTCACCAAGAAACCCTGCCCCAGGCAAGAAGACACTCTATCCCATTTCAAGACTAAAGCCAGTTTCCTGGAATGAACTATGACACCCCAGCCACCCAGGGAATATGGAAGCTATGTGATACTCTAAGTATCACTCTCTTGTTTACAAGTGGCAGAAAACCAACCCAAAGAAGTTTATTCAAAAAGGACTTTATTATCTTACCTACAGAACCTGCCTCAATCCTGGGGCATATATAATGTCACCTGGACCTAATCTCTCTCAAACACATAACTCAAGTTCTTTGTATTGGCTCCATTTTGATATGAATTCCATCATGGTGCCAAAATGGATGCAATGGTTTCAGCTTTATATCCTCTGGATTTGAGTTCTATATTCTCAGTAGATATCTGATTACAACTCATTAGCTCTGAATGTGTCAGGTGCCCCTTCCTGAAACAATTACTCTGGCCAAGAGAATGCATTGCCTAATTCCAGAAACTGGAAAGGAGTCAACAACTATTAAATCAGCAAGGGCTGAAAGTAGCCGAAGGATGGTGCACTGAGGGAGTTTTCTGGGTGTTGTTTGGGAGGGAGAGAGATAATATATAATAAGTGGCTCAAACTTTATTTATTTTAAAAAATTGTTTTTTCTTTATTGATTTTAGAGAGTGAAAAAAGGAGAGGGAATGAGAGATAGAAACATTGATAACAGAGAACATCTACTGGCTGCCTCCTGCATGCCCCTCACTGGGGATTTGGCCCACAACCTGGGCATGTGCCCTAACTGGGAATCAAACCGGCGACCTCTTGGTGCATGGGTCGTTGCTCAACCACTGAGCCACACCAGCTGGGCTATGGCCCAAACTTTAAATGACTTCTACACTCTAAACAGAAAAGCTATTTCTTGTTTCACTAGGAGATTGCTGTACAAATGACCTTCTTTATGACATAATTTTCATCTACTTCCTTTTAGATGCACTTTAGAAAAATATTTGTATAAATATTTATGTAGAAAATATTGTCCTCACAGACATATCTGCAAATTTATGTATTTATAAAATATTTATAAAATATTCTTAGGACACATAATGAGGCATTAATGGTGTTTTTGTCAGCTAACTAAGTTTGGGAAGCCTCGTTGTGTGGTCAATACACTCAAAAATGGCAGAATAGTCTCTCTCTGTTGGGGTAAAGTTTTATAATATTTGAGAACTCTTCCTTCAACATATTCCTCCCAACTTTACAATTTACTTATTTGTTTGTTTATTTATTCACCGACATTATTTATTGAGCATCTATGTGCCCAACACTACGGTAATCACTAGGGATATAATGAATCGCAATGACAGAACCTCTGCCCTTGTGAAGTTTATACAGAGCATGAGCTGACCAGAGTTTCTCTTTGAAAGGACCGTTCTCACTGATACATAGGGAAGGAGACTGTTAGGTGTACTACAAAAACGCAGGTTAGAGATGAACCTCAGTTTAACTTGTTCAGAAACACTTGAGATGGACTTAAGTCAGAAGAATAGAAAGGACATTTAAATATTAATTATGGACAACTTGCCAATGGCTAGGAATGAAGGTCAGGGTGCAATGGGACATTAATGTTGCTTTCTATATATGTGATATACAAAACTAAAGGGATGATTCCTATTCTTTCTAATAAGGAACACTAAGAGAGGACTAGGTTTGAAGGGACTTCCTCTACTCTGACATCGATGTTGTTCAATGATATTCAACATCGATGACAATGATGTTGTTCAAGGACCTGTTGCATTTATTAACTGTGTTGGACCTACTTTTGTGGAGTGACAGATTGAGTAAATGCATAAGCAAATAAACAGACATGTATTCAGTGCCTATAAATACACTATCATATTATATGCCTTTCTATTCACCATTATCATTTCTAGGAGTCCTCTTTAAAAGTCAAAATTCTGAAACTTTTAAATAATAACTGCCTCTAAAATATGATCAAATTTATACACTTTTTTTGCAATAACGTATTCGCCTTTCAGAGAAAAATTGTTTTCCAGTATTGTTGAGATATAATTGCATGCATCACTATATAAGTTTAAGATATACTGCATGATGGTTTCATGTACATGTATCGTGAAATGACTACCACAAAAAGTTTAGGCAGCATCCATAGTCCCATATAGATAGAAAAAGTTTTTAATCAAAAGAGAGGGGACGAAGAAATTATATCAATAAATATAATGAAGATAGAGGCAGTGAAGTGCATCTTTCCTCTTGCATAAAGCGGGGGAGGGCAAGGTCAGAAAGGCCAGTTTCAGTACTTGACGTCCTTTCTCTCTCTCACTCCCAGCATCAAGAACTACATTAAATGGGAAATATTGAACAATGCAGCTTAAAAAGTAGGCAAGAGAAAGATAAATAAGGACATATATTCTCCGTGCTAAGGTGTTTAGATTTTACCTGGAAGAACCTTTTGGAACCTTTGTTCTCTTTGCCTCTGAATCCTCAAAATACTTATTTTCTAAACATTTATTTGACTCTATGAGTGCTTCATAATTGACCATCCATTTTAACATTAGATTGTAAATTACCTCTTTTACTAATTAACGTTTCAATATTTGAATCTTATCTAAGCCTTTGAGTTCTAGGACTACCTTGATTTTCTTTGTAGTCTGATCCCATCCTTTACACGGTCTTGATTTTAGTAGGTACTTGTTTGTTTGCTAGACTTCCAACTAATTGTTGTATTAATTTATTAGATGGTTCCTATTCTTTCCGTGGCAAATGGCTAGCCATTAGAATGTAAATAAAGAACATATTGTTTTTGAACATGCTCTTCCTGCAATTCCTGCCATTCCCTGGGTTGGAGTTATTTCCAATCAAAAATAATTTCAACTCAATCACAAATCTCCCGTATATCTTCTGAAGGAATGGCTCTGAAAGCACACCCTCAGGGCTATTTTTTAATCTCCTGATCTTGTAATCACTAGAGATCAAATAGTTCCCAAGTTACTCTATAACCTTTAGACAAGCATTGATTTATTTTTCTGAGTTTCATCTTGCCGGACCTCTCATTTTAAAGATTGCTTCAGAAATGAGGTCTACATTACCTTAACACTGGCTCTTTCCTTGATACATGTCCTGCTGTTAACGGAATACATGTCAAAAACATTGGAGACATACACAGGGCACTTTCTATGCTAATTATTAAATGGACCCTGTTATGTTTTTCCTCTCAAAATTACCTTGGAAAGAAAAAAGCACTCTAGTCTTGGGATAAAGGAACTGCAACATTTTCTAACAGAACCTCCAAATGACTGGGTGTTTCTAAAAATTACATTATTTGAGAAGCGCTATAAAAATATGCCTGGTGTACTCTGCCTCCAGAAAATCTGAATTTAAGGGACCTGGAGTAGTCCCTTGAGAAGCATGCTGCACTAGACAATAACAGAAATAGTTTTTGTTTTGTTTAGTTTTGCTTTGTTTTTTAAAAACAATAGAAATCTAAAGACCTAGTTACAAGTCCTTTATAACTCTGCTACCAATTGCCTTGTAAATTTGGGCAAGTCATTTCATTTTTCCAAGTCTCAGAATGTTTACCTGTAAAATAAAAATTTACATGAGAGGACTTACTTCTTCATTAGGCCAACAAATTTTTATCTACTAAATTCCAGACACACTAAGTTCCAGGCTGGATATAATCAATATGTACTAGTCACTGACCCTAGTGCATGGATTTCAAGTGGCTATCATGACCAACAGTGCATTTTCATTTACAATTAAATTCTTACTAAAATAAATGTTTAACTCAACAAAAATGTATTAACTCCTATTCCAAACACATGTTCTTTCACCATTCTACTTATAGTTAATCGCTTAATTAAGTAATTAAATTGTTCTAGTACTCTGAAGGATTTTTGTTGATGGAGGTCAGAGTTGGTTTGTTATATTTTAATCACCTATTGTTTCACCATATTTGGGTGGAATGAAATGGATCACAAGAAGCTTTAATTTAGTTGCAGGAATGAATAATAAGGCAGAAACCATGGCCCAGGAGATAAGAGTTAGGCAAGTGGGTTGATGAAATTTAGGGCAAGATGAGTAACTATATCAGCATATATGGTTTTAGTGCAGGAGAAGCTGCAAGTATGTTACTCAAATATTGAAAATCATGTCATTGGTGCTCGAATGCTTCATCATAGAATATGATATCCTGACCAAGACCCAATTACTCAGAGCTGGTGGGCCTTCTGCATACATATTAGCTATCCTGTCTCTTTATATGTATCCATAAAGGAAATAGAATCATTGACATTACCATCATCCCATTTTTCAAGAACTTTATTGTCATTTTATCTTTTAGTGCATTTCTTTTAATCTTGATAGGATTTGCAGCAACCACTCAACTCTCTCTCATGTGTTAACATCATCCAAAATAAGCAATGTTTTATCATTCTCTTTGATTTGCCCTTTTCTGATATAGTATTTCTCCCCAAAAGGAAATGTGGCCCCTCTGAGGCATAGTGCATGAAACATTCAAAATGCCGATTCATAAATTATGGAGAGGGTTGTATATGCACAGATATTTAGACACTATTGGTTTGGATTGTTGAACTATTGTAACTCCTCCACCCCATCTTGCTTTATTATTTAACTCTTTGGATTCATTTTAGGGTCTGAGTGTAATTTGGAGTAAGAGAAAATTAGCAATTTGGGGCAAACCTATATTGCATTCACTTTGCAGAGCAGACAGAGTATATTTTTAGGCACTGCATGTTTATAACCTAATTTTCCTTCATTACTTTACAGAGGTGACCTTGTTCTAATACCTTCGGCACCTGATGTTATAAAAGTGAAATTCTTTTCAAACCTGCTCAGTTAATGTGTTCCTGCTCAGAAACAAATACAAGATAACATTAACATTCCTGCCACAAAATACCTGCTAATTTGCTTGTGGTGAAGATAGAAAGCTTTTTATTACATATCACAAACTTCATTTATGTAGAATGAGTCACCAGGCTTGCTGAAAAGCCAATGAGCATCTAATCTCTAATGCTACCTTCAGCCCTAACATCAATTCTCCTAGTTCAACTCATCTTTTATCAGCTCTTCAGTCTTTAAAAAAAAAAAAAATTCTATCCTGTTACAAAAATGTGTTGTTCATCTGTCAAAACAGCTTTGATTTATGCTTTTTTGTATTATAGCTTCAGAGAAGAAAACACACACACACTCTGAGGAATATGCTATTTTCTCATTAAGGTCAGAATGGAATCTATGCAAAGGAAAATGAACGACTTGATTTCAAACAAATGACGACACTATTCAGTTCATAAAAGTTGCATTCTTGATTCTAAATTCTGCTTGATATGTGTCCCTCCATGTTACGTTTTCCTTGAAAATGATCTGCAGAGACCTGTACAGATTTATATGCCATTTTCAGGCACAAGTGAAAAATAGAAGGAATTAAGCCGGCAATGTCTTGGTTTGTTTTAAACTTATGAAGATGATGACATTTCAATTATGGTTATTCTATTAAAGTCGTATCCTTATGGCATGCCATCATTGACTCACATCTGTAAGTCTTTCAGACTTTCCTGAATTTTAACCTTGGACAGCTACTTTGTGTCAATCTTGGATTATTTCCTTCGGAAGAAAAAAATAATTGTGTTTTATGTATCAGACTTAAATATAGATTTTCATTATACATATTTAATAGATATTCTTACTTATTAAACATAATATTCCTCAAGAGTTTTAGGCAGTCAGAAAACCTCACTGAGAATGACTCCTTCGCATTGGCAGAATGAGGAAGCAAGTTAAATAGAAGTTAATCTTGAAGGTGGAAAGTCAACACAAATCAGGCAGAGAACGCATGTGTAAAAGATTGGAGATACTCCGTCACTTTGTCTTATTGGCATATTATGCAAAATTAAGAGGGTTATTCTTCTCTTCTTTTCTATTCTTTCCTTTTCTTTCATTTATTTAAATGGCAGATATTTTATTCCTTCCCAACAGGCATCTCCTTGCTGTAAGCAGCAGAGTCTGGGGTCATTATACCCAATTTGTTGTACCCTAGGCCCTAATAGCATCCTAATGAAAAACACAAGGTTAAACGGAGCTCCAGAGAGATTCCTTCCTAGAATGAAGGCTAGTTTTATTTGTCTTCAGAAACAGCATGCAACTCTCCACTGTGTGGCATTTTTGTGTGATTAAAATGGAAATGAAGACAAAGTAAACAGTCACTATCAGATTCCACAAAGTGACAGTTAAGTCACCAATACCAACGGTCTTGCAATTCTAATCCAGACACTCTTCAAAAGTTTTACACCTCAACTTAGGCCTTCTTTAGCCTAAAATTCATAGATGTATACCCTCAAGTATTACATGCAAATAATATCCTTAATATAAAAGTTTTCTACTTAACTGTCAGCTCCAGTAAGGGCACTGAAACTATCCAATTCTCAGTTTTTCCAAATCTACATTCTCCCTTAAGACCCCATTACTCAACATTAAATTACTTATTTCTTCAACATCACCAAATTATTAGAAAGAACAGAATAAAACTTCTGAATCCTCAATTTTCTTGACTACTCACTTATTTATGTCAGCTATTTTTATGCTTAAAACAATACTTCAGGACATTTAATGCTGACAAAAATGGGATTTATTCTGAAACAATCTACACATGATTTTGTGTTGAGAATTTTGCTATACCTTTCTTTGTCTAATACCTTCATTTCTTTTGGGGAAAATTTTTAACTCTGGAAAATTAGTACTAAAAACACCACAATATTTGTAGGCAACCCATATCGCTACAGATTTTTCAGTGTATATATAAATATGCATTTTATGATAACTATCACAACACTATAAAGAACGTGAGGTATGTGGTCAACTAGTACATTGTCAACACTGCAGTAAATTGGGAACAATTTTAGTTGGTAATTCAGAAGATCTGAGCTCTGTAGCTTCAATAATTTTAAACCTGGTGGGGGTGAGTCACATAACCCCTTTGAACTTCAGTTGTTGTTTTTTTCAGTCACTAACTGACTAACTGATGAAAACAAACTATGAGCTACAGGTGGTCTGGAAATGAGCAAAACATAAGCTACACCTTCAAGTTATGATACAGTGGACACTCAGATAGAAACTTAAAACTACCTGTATAATACTAGAGGTAAAACTTAAAATTTATGAAACCAGTTTAAGAAAAATTATCTGAAAAATGCCCTTGTCAACATATTGTTTAGACCAAATTAGAAAGAACTAGAAAAGAATTCGAAAATGGTACATATATTAGGCACATGCAAAGTATTATCATCAATATAATTCTAGTAAATAACCACAGGTGTGGTAAGTAGAATAACGGCCCCCAAAGAGATCCATGTCCTAATCTCTGCAACCTGTGAACATGTTACCTTACAGAGAGGCTTTGCAGACATGATTAAATTAAAGAGTTTGGGATGAGGAGAGTATCCTGGATTATGTCAGTGGACCAAAATAGTCAAAAGAGAAGAGGGAGGAAGAAGAGATCGGAGTGATGAGATGTGAAAAGGACTCACCAACTAATGCTGGTTTTCAAGGTTGTGAAAGGGCTATGAGCCAAGGAATTTGGATGGCCTCTAGAAGCCAGAAAAGGTTCAGAAATAGACTCTCCCCTACATCCTCCGTGAAGAAATGTAGCCCCCTGACACCTTGATTTTAGCCCTGTGTTGGATTTCTAACCTAAAGAACTATAACTATGCTTGTAGTAATCGGTCACGGCAGCAATAGGAAACTAAGACACCAGGCATTACGCTGTTCAATGTTAGACTGAAGTAGTTCTTACAAATTCAGTCTCCAAGAATAAAAGGCAGAGCAGCAGGTGGGTTACCAATCTAGGAAGCCATTTGGTCACCAGGGCACATGAGGCATGAGGGAGGATGTGAGGAATGAAAGAGACAGGCTGGCTCTTGGCATGAAGCATAATCTATCATTCACATGTTGTTAAGTATCTATTGTATATAGTAGTCCCCTCTTATGCCCAGGGGATACATTCTAAGACACCCAGTGGATGCCTGAAACCATAAATAGTACTGAACTTCCACCTTTTTACTGAAAGGAAGCACTTTATAGCTTTTCTTTGCCGTTTCGTACCAGAATCACTCCTCTTGCACGTTGGGGTCATTATTAGACATAATAAGGGTTACCTAAACAAAAGCACTACAATACTGGGTCGGTCGATCTGATAACCTAAATGGCTACTAGTGACTAATGAGTGAGTAGCATGTGCAGCATGAATATGCTGGACAAAGGGATGATCCATATCCCAGGCAGGATGCAGAAGGATGGAACGGGATTTCATCATGCCACTCAGAACAGCGTGCAATTTAAAACTTATAAATTGTTTATTTCTGGAGTTTTCCATTTGATATTTATGGACCATGGTTGAGCATAGGTAACTGAAACCATGAAAGTAAAGCCACAAGTAAGGGAGGACTACTGTACATAATTATATTTTAGAAGTTTCAAGAAACATACAAATGTAAACTGAATGCATGTTCTCAAGTGCAGAGTCCAGTTAAGGAAAGACAATAGCAATACAGGACAGCAGTAAGTGTCACACAGTAGAATAAATCTGAGCATGCTTTACAGAGTATGAATTATACACAGAACTATGAGCTCTACGAATCCACTCAAGGACTCATAGAGCACATGATGATGAGAGATGAATGTGTTTAACAACGGGAGAGTAGTGAGGATGGGAATGTGAAGAAGTACGAAGATCACAAGGCCTAAAGGTTAGTGTTAAGACCAAGAGGATGTAAAATGTGCAGTTAATGGGAAGATTGCTATCCCCACTTCCCACTACAACTAGAGGATTTGTGTTTATCTCTATTTCATGGGACTCCCATGAAATATCCCTGTGCACAAAGATGGAAAGTTTTTTCAAATAACATGACAAGCACCTTAGCAATCAATAGGGAACCAGTAAACAGATTTTAACTTGGAAATTCTATGAATGCTTTACCAGGAATGTAAAAGATGGAACAGAAACATTAACTCAATAACCCAAGTTTAGAGTTAATGGGGCGAGAAGTTACAAAGACAAATCTAATAGATTTAAAAACTAAAAGGAAAGAAAAAAAAATTGGTAGGACTATATCATAATTCGGTAAGAGAAGGAGATATAAGGATCCTAAAATTCTTGGCTTGAAGGGCAAAGTGGCTAGTGCTGCCATTATTCATTCATTAGGTAGCAACACTGCTTTAAACATATTAACTAATTTAATCCTTATCGCAATGCTACGAGGTGGTTTTTATCATCATTACAGGTTGACTGATGAAAAAAGTGAGCCTGAAAGCTAACTAATTTGTCCAAGGCCACTTGGTTAGCTATTGGCAGGGCCAGGATTCAAATTCAGACAGTGTGGTTCTGGATCCATGTTCTCAGCCGCTGTGCTGCAGTGGATGAAATACTTTTACAGAGAGAGAGCAACTTTTATTTTGGACATGTGAGATTTGAGGTAAATGAAACAGAATAACTCTGGTACATTTTGCTCTCATTATACGAAGAGCTCAGAACATTGCTGTTGTGTGGAGCAAGGTTGGCCCTGCCAAATGACAAATCTCGATACCACTATATCATTGTTTGAGTCAATAGGACATCTTGACTTTTGCTGAATGTGCTGAGAACAGTAATATTATCTCATTATCACTAAACTATAGCGATTCATAAAGGAATTAGAAGGAGAATTACTTCCTTAGGGACAGTCATGCCATATGGCTGTTATAAAAATAAAGTTTTAAACCATGTCGAATCTAAGTAGTGTTGTTGAAATCTCTTCATATCACACTAAGTATAATTCCTAAGGGGTCAAATGAACACTAAATTAACCCCTGTAACAAGAAATGATCTCAGTAGACATTACTTGGTCTTTATAAAAAAAAAAAAAAACAAAAAAACTTTAACAATTGCATTTCACTTTTTAAAATGTAGGTACATTTCTCCTTAAGGTTTAGTTACTGGACTATCCCTAATAGTAAGTAAAATAGAAGATACTGGTCTCAATGTAAGCATGGAATTTCTGGCATATAATCAGAAATCTTCAAACTCAAGTGTAGTGGAGACAAACTCCATTTCCCAAAGGTGGCTGATGGAATGTTTTATCACCTGCATATTAACTGTTACATTAAGCTCAAGATTGACAAAATTCTTTTTTTTTCCTGTGGTGCTTAAAACTCAAAACCAAAGCTTGAAAGATACCTTTGCTCTAGTTTCACTTTATCGTTTTTACTTTTTGGAGAAATCTTCTTTCACAGAAGCCTTTAGAACTCTTGCGAAACGTCGCCCCCATCCTTCTGCTGTTTGGAGTTCCACTTCGAGCTCCACTGTGTGAGAGCTGAGAGATAAGCACCACAACAAAAACAAAAGTGTGGCATCAAATGGAATCTGACCTTCTAGCAGGCAGAATGGAACCACATTGATCCTTTAAATCCCCTCAGTATTTGGCGAATCTTCTCATCCTAAAGAGCTGACTTCCATTGATTTTTTTCGTGTCATAAAAGAAATATCATATCTGAAGGACTTTTTTTTTTTTTTTTTTTAATAAAAGTCTGGAGATTTCTAGCTACTTTGTTGAGAAGAATTCTAATGTTGAATAAAGAGTCAATACTAAGTTCCTAAAGAAAGACTCTGACTATTTGGAGAAAAGCATGAAGAGGAATCTTCCATTTTCTTTGAATTTCACTATGGCCTTCTGACATATACTACATCCAGTTGTATAATCCGAGACTATGTCATAAGCAGATTGAGATAATTCTCAAATATTGAGAACATACTGAGACTAACTAACTCAGGTAAACTGATATGAACACATTAGGATACACACACATATGTGCTTACTTTTCTTACTATACATTAATTTGTTTTAAATTTTCAAACATTTGTATAAGTATTTTTAGTATACCCATGCTTCTTATGATTTGCCAACATTCTGTCATTTTTCACACATGTAAACTATGATTGTTTTCTGAGTTGGAAGTCCCAGCTGCCGTTTACTTTGGAAGTTGGAGAGTTGTTTGGGGCGTTCTCAGGTCACCCTGCTGCGTCTGGGTCACAGCTCAGATCCAGCAGGACAGAATGCAGCTCCTCTCCCAGCGGACGTCTCTTTTAGTACATGGTGCTTTTAATACTCCCCCTCTCCCCAGGGTCTAACCAGGTTACACTCCAAGCCCAGCTCAGCACAGTGGCCAGATTTCTGACACTCTTAAGGATATTGTGAGCTATATTAATATTTAAAATTTGGGTAATGAGTCACACACAGATTAAAGGAATAAGTCCTGGAACTGCACGATAGCATGAAAAAAAGACTTTCTATATATTCTCTAAACCATTAAAATAATTTGAGATAATTCAAGTGACTTTATTAGAATGTGATTATTGTTTTCCAGTCTTACCTACAAGATGGGTCCATGGCAAGGATTTCAAGGGCAGTACAATAAGGAATCTGTAAGGTATTTACTGAGTGTCCAGTGAAATATTGTTTAACACAATGCAACTGAAAGATACAGTGTCTTTATAAATTGTCTCTTAAACACTGTCATTTACAATTAGCCTAGGGATATTTCCAAAGTAATTAGTTATACCAAACACACAACTAATTTTAAAATAGCTAAGATCCTTAGCAAAAATAGAGAGGTTCCAGCTATGACTACAATTCTTCGACAATAATACATTTTCAAATCCCCTATTCAAAACTGAAGTAACAAAAATGCATTTTGGGGGAAGCAATGTCAAGGTATTTGTTTTAAAAGTGATGAAATGCAAAATGTAATAAACAACAATAATAAGAATGTGAGTTATTTGGATTGCAACATGTCATGACAATTCTTGGAGAGATGTTGAGAAATCAGAAAGTTCAGTTTCCCACCTTCATTGGAGGACACACCTAAATTGACTCAGGAGAAATTCTGTTCTCTTAGGAAAGAATGATGTAACCACTTTTAAGAACTGTACGTAATAAGGGAAACAGAAGTCCATTGGGTTCTTTCACACAGAGGAAATTCAACAGAGAGGATTGGGTAAAAAAGTGTATAAAAAAAAAATTTGAGTAGCCAAACTGAGTACTATGAAGCACAACAAATATTAGCAACAGCAGGAAGATACCAACTCTCCCTAGGACAAAAGGGACAATAAGAGGGAAGGTTTCAACCAGAGCAAGCAGGTAGCTTGTGTAATGGCCTTTGGAATCTACTGCTTGGCAGGCAGGAATGATGGAACAAGGGCTTTTCATCAGAAGCTAGAACCAATATGGACACAGAGACCCTGCCGGCAATGTTATTATAGACAGAATAAGAGGGGAAGAAATATCCTGATTTATCCCCTTCTCACACCCACCAATGCCTATGAATGTAACTAGAAGTTGGTACACACAAAACTGTAATACAGAGCAAAACAAGGGAATTTGAGAAGTAGAAACCCAATGGACAAATGACCAGCACATAAATGATGAGAAATGAAAATTGTAAGACTCCTTAAATGTCAGTTTGTCCAACCTCTTAACCCATTACAAATCATTCAGGGCCAGAAGTTCGGGAAAAAAAAATCTGTATTTATGGCAAAGCAAAGTCCTTTATTTATTGTCTGATCACGCTTTCTAATGTTCACTGACCTGGTCGCCATCCTTTTCACAGCATCTCTTCCGTTTTAAAGTTCATCTGATGGTCATAATTATTATTTTATTTGATGGGCTATAGAAGCTTAACATTCTTCAGGTTCATTCTTAAGTAGTTATCTTCATGAATGAACAAAAAGACTGATGTTGAGATGCCATGGCAATGGCACAAATCTAGAGAGCTATAGTTCTATCCTCCTTTAAGTATTTCTCAAGTGCTCTGTCTATGGGCTTTTATGCTTCTCCTTAGTGTGGAGGAGTGAGAAATATTTAGTTAATCAAAGCTGTTCTCGTAAAGTAGCTTCACGTCATAAAACCCAATTCATATCCATTCTGCTTAGAACATCACCTTCTAGTTTACATAAATATTTCCAAGATTCCAACTATCTCTGAAGTCATGTTGAACAGATTTATCACACCCCTTCCCGGGAGATAATATCAACTATTATTCATATAAAAATATCATTAACTTTCAGTTTCTTTTCTGTTCAAAATGTTCTTCTAATTTTCTATGTCTAACTTATTAACAACATATTTAATGGGATTTTATCTTTTTTCTCTTTTGAGTTATGATCTTAAGATGGTTTTTAGTACTGACAATGTGGTTGTTTTCCGCCCAAGCAAACTTTTAAGGCACATTATATCAAAACTGTTACTCCAGTTAAAAACAAAATTCAAGAATGGAAAACAACTGTGTGCCTTTCGCCACTATTTCTTTAATTCCACCTCAGGTTTTGTTGTTTGTTCTTATGTTAGCATGATTTCTATAGAATTTAGGGGTTCTTTTTTTTTGTTGTGGGCTGGGAATGGGTGTTTTCTGTATTAGTCAGGGATCTCCAAACAGAACCAATAGGATATGTGTGTGTGTGTGTGTGTGTGTGTGTGTGTGTGTGTGTGTTTAAGAAATTGACTCATGAGACTGTGAGGCTGGCAAGTTTGAAATTTGTAGGGGAGGCCCATAGGCCAGAAATGGTGGTAGGAGTTGTTTCAGTCTTGAGTCTGAAGGCAGTCTGGATGCACAAGGCCTTCCTTTTTTGGGTATCTCCATCTTTTCTCTTAAATTCCTCAACTGCCTGGATATGGAGGCTCAACTCCCACATTATGGAGGGTAACTTACTTTATTCAAGGTCTGCTGATTTAAATGTTAATCATGTTAAAATAATGAATAAACAGTAACATCTAGTCTGGTCTTTGACCAAACAGCTGGGTACCATACCCTGGTCAAGGTAACTTCACTACATTTTCCTTCATCACGAGTTCCTTCTTTGCCATTTTAAATGACCAGAAAACTATTTCACTTGAATCATATTGCATCATTACTTATTATAGAAAATAAAGTGGTATGAAATATTTGGAGGATAAGCACACTGAATATATGAATATCATTGCTAAAATATTATTTAAGAATACTAAATATTATTAAATTTTCAGTAAATGCATGAAAGTGAAAAATGACTAGCAATATTTTCCAAAAAGAAAATCTCACAAAACTCCTGTAGGAAAGGTAAATTAGCTTACATTTATTAAGTTATGCCCTCAAAAGCTAACTTTAATTTGTAAAAAACAAAGTTCTCTTAATGCTAAACATTTATTCTATAATTTTCTTTTCTATAATTTTTCATACACTTTACAAAAGTACATTTCAGTGGCTATATATGAAGAATCAATTATGAGTGGGTAGCTAACTCAGTTTTTTTAAGAAAACACATTTAGTAAGCTTAAAAGCCAACGCTTGTACTTTAATTATTATTTTAAAACCTTGCTAAGCATTACTTTAGTAAATTTTCCTGAGTACTTTATGCAACATTCTAGTTTTAAAAATATTTCATATAAACAATACTGCTTTATCACTTTTTAATAAATTTATTTATAAAAAGCATAGTCATAAAATTAATGTTCCTAAGGAGACTAATTTCTTAGTCACTTTATAGTTTTTATTAATTAAATGCCATTTATCACATATTAATGATCTTTTTTAAATTTTTTTTTTCTTTATTGATTTTTGAGAGAGAGAAAGGAAAAGAGGGAGAGAGAGAAACATCGATGAGAAAGAACATCGATTGGCTGCCTCCTGTATGCTCCACACTGGGGATTTGGCCCACAACCTGGGCATGTGCCGTGACCAGGAATCAAACCAGCGACCTCTTGGTGCATGGGTCGACGCTCAACCAGTGAGCCACACTGGCCAGGCTTAATGATCTTTTTTAAGCACACAGTTTCTCTGGATAAGATTTGAAATAAACAGTTATCCATTAATTCTTTGGTTCAATGTTGTTTTAATTGTTCTTCCTGATATCTTTCATATTCTTAATTTAAAAGTCCAACTACCACTGGGTTTAGAAACTTAGAGGTTCTTAATTTTTTTCAGTCTTCTAATATTAGAATGGATGGTCTACAAAGTTGAACTCCATTGGAAAATGTTTGTCCTTCATTTTTTAATCATAAAACTTAAGCAAATAACAAGCTACTTTTTAAATAATAAGTTGCAACATTAGAATTAAACATCCATGGGTTTTCTTTCACTAAGCCATATTTTAAATTTATATATAAGAAAAAATATGGATCATTAATAGTTCCTTTTCTGAAGATAATGCTTTTCTGTATATAATTTAAAGATTTTTCATAAACATAGCCTCATTAATCTTGGCAATGTCCCCTAAGGTAATTGTGTATGCATGACTTCCATTTTATAGATTATAAACTAACCTGTGGAAACTGAGTGTCATGGGATTCATTTTGTTTCTCATGCCACAACTATGATTCACAAAGACTCCAAATTTATTATAGGCATAGAATTTATTACATCATTCTTTTAGTTTATCCCCTCAAAGTCCAAAGAAAATGCAGTCTAGTGTAACTAAAAAAAAAAGTTCCAAAGTCAGAAAGCCAGGCTTTGATACATAGTTGTCCTATTTGGGCAAATTATTTAACCTCTCCAAGTTTACATCTGGCCAAACACCTGCTCTCTTCACAACAGTGTTGTGAGGCTTAAATGAAAGAAATATGTAAATGTGTTTTGTGCACTGCAGCTCCTATATAAAAGTTAGTTGTTATGTTATGCTTATGCCCCACTTGAAACTTTATTTAAAGCAAAAAGTGAATGCTACCGATGTTGGCATCCTTCAAGTCATAGTACTGGTATATCAGCTATGTTCTACAATCATTTACTGAATACGTTAGTGGATGGATGGTATTGAACATGTACTGTGTGTCAGGTCCTGTCCTAGACTTGTGTTGATAGGTAGCATTTTAAAATCTTGTTATCAGGCAGGCTTGAAGTCACTAAATACTGGAAGGAAGTATACATGCTTGTTTCTTCAAAAATTAAACATTGAAACTACTATATCATCCAACAATTCCACTTCTGAGTATATACCCAGAGGAAATGAAAACAGAAAATTGAAGAAATATATGTACTCCCATATTCATTGCAGCATTATTCACACTAGCTGCATATGGAAACAAACTAAATGTCAATCAAGGGATTAATGGATAAAAAAAGATGAGATATGTATTATGTGTGTCTGTGTGTGTGTGTGTATGAATATTATTCAGCCATGAAAATAGGACATCCTGCCAATTGTGATAACATGGATTGGCTTTGAGGACACTATACTAAGTGAGGTAAGTCAGAGAAAGACAAATGTTGTATGGTAACATATGTATGGAATCTAAAGAAGACAAACCCATAGAAACATACAGTAAAACTGTGGTCACCCGGGCCTGGGGGTTTGGAGGAAAGGAGAGATGTTGAAGGCTACAAACTTGTAATGATTAGTAAATAAACCTATGGATCTAATGCACAGCATAGTGAATATAGACAATAATAGTGTATTATAATCATCAAACTTGCTAAGAGAATAGATCTTAATTATTCCAACCACTAGAAAAGTGGTAATTATGTGATGTGATAGAGGTACTAATTATCACTACAATGGCAATCATATTATACATGTATTGACTCAACATGTTGTGTACTTTAAATTCCATAATATTATATGTCAAATATATTTCAGTTTTAAAATTCTTTTAAATAAATTAAATATTGACAAATTGAACCTCAGAAAATTAAACCACAAAAAGTTAAGTCTGTTCCAAGTATGGTGATCATTCACATTAATAAAACAAAAATACTATCAATGAAATAGATGAAAAATAATATTAAAATAAAAAAGTGTTCATGTCTAAATCTGAGCAACTTAGGAATACAAATGGACTTATTTTTTTTTTTTTAATCTGGTAAGTGGTATCTATAAATACCCACAACAAACATTTTAGTTAATAGCAAAATATTAAAAGTTCTACTTCTGTCATTAGGAGTGAGACAATGATGTCTGTCTTCTCTAACCTTTTATTGAACATAGTACCAATGCCTCACTCACCAGAGAATTACAGGAATAAAAGGTACGAGAATTCAAAGGTAAGATAAAAATGTGATTTGTCATTACAGGAGACGATATCATTGTATACTTTATTTACTTATCCTCACCCAAGGACATTTTTTGTATTTATCTTTAGATAGAGCAGGAGGGAGAGAGGGAGGAAGAGGGAGAGAGAAACATCGATATGAGAGAGACACATGGAGTGGCTGCCACCCACACAACCCCAACCAGGGTTGGGGACAAACTGCAACCAAGGTACGTGCCCTTAGCAGGAACTCATCCTTGGAGTCTGGTCCGCAGGCCAATGCTCTAACTGCTGAGCCAAACTGGCCAGGGCTCATTGTATACTTTGAAAGTCAAAAGAATCTACTGTCAAATTATTAGAATTAATAAGTAGATTTAGCAAAAATTTTGAAATCTGAAAACAGACACACAAATATACATAATATATTGATATTAGTATTATATTACAAGATAAGAAGTTCAGTGATATCACATAATATATTAAATGTGTTGTCCCTCACTAATACATAGTTGCGTAAGATTTAAGATTGTAATAAAGCTTTAATGCAGCATTTATATCAGTCTCTAAGTTTAAATCTGTGATGTGCCATTTTATATGACCTTATAATTTTCACTCTGCTTTAAGCATATCCTACTGTAAGTCTAGCGCCTCCTTTCAGTGGTGGCACATAGTAGGCACTCAAACTAAAGGACTATAACGCTTTCCCTGTCTCTAAAATCTCTTCACTCTATGCGGCTATTCAAATGACTTTTCATTGTAAGTTGAATAATTTTTATTTTTTGAAAGATCAAAGTATTATATTCCTCTTATCTTTTAACAGCATTGTTTATCTAGTTTCCTTTCCAATAAAGTAAACTGAGCAAATATATATGTAAATATATATTCTTGCATCCCTTTGTTAATGATGTGTAAAATAACTGCCCAGAGTAGACAGAGGCAATACGGTATTGCTGAACAAGATGCAGAGATTTATTATAAAACAGACTGGCTTCAAATTTCAGCATGAATTATGACACAAATATTACCTAAGGAAAGTTATTTAACCTTTCTAAGTCTCAGTTTACACACTTAGAAATGGGAAAATAATACCTATCTCTAAAGGTCACTGTAAAAATTAAAATGTAATTAGACATGCTAACTTCTTTTCATAATGCTTAGCACATAGTAAGTGTT
Source organism: Molossus molossus (assembly GCF_014108415.1). Lineage (NCBI taxonomy): Eukaryota > Metazoa > Chordata > Mammalia > Chiroptera > Molossidae > Molossus > Molossus molossus. The sequence continues at coordinate 160,664,634 of NW_023425344.1, read as the reverse complement.
TACCTATTATTATCATTACAAACCAGTGATTGCACAATCCTGTACAACCTTCAAATGGGAAAGTCCAAAATTTCTAAATAAGAAGAGCTTAGGCAGAGACATCTAGTTGTAATATAAGTTCCAGAAAATGTGTTTTGAAACTATAGGTGCATAGTAAGAGCACTTTTTAAAATTTAGAGTACATTTTTTTAAATTTGTATGTCTTGGCCTAGTGGGTAATGGAGAATATGGGGAGTGTTGATATTTCTCCATCGACATTGTGCAATTACCCTCCTGGGTCTGATGCATTTCCTATTCAATTAAGAATTTAAAGAAAAAAAAAAAAAATATATATATATATATAGATTGCCTTCTGAAACCAAAGTCATTAATTCTGGAGTGGAGCAACTTAAAAGGCAGCTGCTAAGTTCTATAAAGTCTTACCAAGAACATTGAAGGAATTTGTTAATTGCCATAGTTTCATTACTGCAAAATACTTGGAATAAGTTGGCCTTCATTAGACAGTATGTTGGCGTCTATTGACGTCAGTTTATAGCACAGGTGTTAACAAAAAGAAAAATAAATTTGGTGAAGAATTACAAATTATAATGAAGCTAACTAAAAAAAAATTAACTTTTAATACAAAATGTAAAATTACGTTTGTGTAAGATTCAAATAATTTCAAAATTATATATGTGTGTGTAAATAAGCACACACCTATATATTGTTTGTTTGTTAATCCTCACCTGAGGATATTTTCCCATTGAGTTTTTAGATAGAGTTGAAGGGAGAGAGGGAGACAGAGAGAAACACTGACGTGAGAGATTGGTTGCCTCCTGCACAACCCCAACCGGGGTCGGGATTGAACCTGCAACCCAGGTACATGCCCTTGACTGGGAATTGAATCCAAGACCCTTCAGTCCCCTTGCCAATGCTCTAACCACTGAAAAACCAGCCAGGGCTCAAAATTATATTATTTTAGAAAGTGTTACTTGTTCAAGTTTGGCAGAGAATTGAAGTAACTAATATTACTGAGATTATTTTAAAGCAGGGGGAATATGCAATCACTCTCAAGATTCACTGGCTCTGTCTTTGCCTAACAAAATCACAAAGTCAGAATATAATTGGAATCTCAAAGAAATATCAATAAACACACTTATGAAACAAATGTTTGTGTTGTTTGGGGGACTATTTAAGCGCTGAGGCGGAGCAATGTCGAACCCGAAAGCTCTGTCCTTCTGAAGTTTACTTCTAGTTATCAAACATGAAATGTCAAACGTTTCGAATCTGGTGTTTGTGAAGTTGAGTGGGATAGTCTTTATTCAGTACTCAGCTTTGTTCTGATACAAATTATGTGCAAGAAAAAAAAAACCCTGAAAGAAAGAGATTATTTTACAAGAACTCTCCTGCTACCAGGATTTTTAACTAGCAATATGGTTCTTTAGAATCTTCTAATTATAAGGTACAAAAGAAGAATTCAGAAGGTTAAGAGTATTATCGTATTGAAGAGAATATAATTCACAAAGATTACAGTTGCTAATATAATAATAGGAATTTTGAATTCATTCTATAGGATTGTTTAGAAAGTTTGGGCTGCTAACCATTGGAATTGGGTATGAGAGCCTGAAAAAATAGTGGTATATTTTGTTTGTTTGCTTGCTTGCTTTTTAAAAACAGAGAGCTACAAATTGAGCTTGATGGAATCTGTCCAACACATCCTAATTGCAACTTGGTTTGCAGCAGTCCTATGATTTCAGACACAAATCATCAACTCTCAATGAGTTTAAGAGTTTACTTGGAAATTCATGTAAAATAAATATCCTATATAGAACAACATAACAACACCTTGGATAATTAAGGGCTTACTGGAAGAATTTCAGGGAAGGAGAACAATTAATAGATATTTTGCTAGTTAGGGAAGAACTAAAGGAGAGGATGAACTAGGGACTAGTCTAGTTTGTGTTGGAAAAAAAAAAAAAAAAACAATCGTGAAAACACTGCAGATAAGGATGGCATGATGAAGGAAGACACATAATGAGACAAAGCACAACCTGCAGCTGCTGAGTGTACAGACATTTCCAAAGTATTAGCTGAGAGTACTTGACTCGTGCTGTATCAGAATTTCTGTAACATAATCCAAGTCAGCATATAGTTGCCTTCAAGGCTCATGTTTTTGTAGTATTTTTCATTTAAGAATATAGATGTGGGGATACATATGGATGAATGAAATAAAACATACTGTCTCAGTACTTTCTTCAATATTGATTGATCCTTTAAGTGGCTATATTTTGTCAAGAGTCTCATAATACAAGCATATAAATGAGTATATGGAAAACAGGAGCGTCTATGGGTTGAGAAAGTTTTATGAAACAGAGCTGAAACTCAGCTTCTTAGGCCTCCAAAGTGTATTCTCTTTTCAGATAGACAATGAGATTTTGTAGAAATGGTGGTGGACAAATGTTTCCCTATTTCTAAGGGGAGAGGGAGAGGGAGAGGGAGAGAAGGAAGAAGGGAGGGAGGGGAAGAAAGAAAGAGATGGGGGCTGAGAGAGATTGCAGACAAACATTTTTAGAAAGAATATCTTACCTATCAGAATTTTAAGACAGAACAAGATATTACTGAGGTAAATTTTCAACTCTTACATGTTTAAGAAAATGTTATTAAGTCCTGTTTCCAAAGCACTGACTGGAAACACTTGAAGTGAATTCTCTATGAACTCAACCCTTTCCAAAGGAAATCTATAAGGATGTTAAAAATGGTTTCCCTGTTCAATAGTACAACATAGCTTTCTTGAATGCTAAAATACTGTGCACAGTAAGTTATACTAAATTAAACCAGCTTCAATTCTGTGGAATAGGGATTATCATCACAATTACTTGGAATATTAACAAAGGCAAGAAAGAAATGCCCCTGATGAGAGGTCTCTAAATCACTTAGCTTATCACTTCAGAGTCGTTAGCCACTGGATGAGCACATTTTGTTTCACTTATTGCTAAACAAAATTTAAAAAAAAAAAGATCTGGAGAGAAATCAGTTCCACCTGTCATCAATAGTTTAAAAGGGCCATTACTAATACTCAGATAGGCACATATTTGATAAACTCGATCTTGAAGTGCATTGCTCTGCTATCACGTTTTTCTCTTTCCTTGATCTAGAACTGAAATATTGAAAAACAAATGGAGCTCAGTATTTCTGCTGGGGGCTGCCCTTATTATAATATTCTACCACCACCCTCAAGCATTGCCTTTTGTTCGAAGTTAGTAAGATTCATTACTGACCATCCAAATTCCATATTGTTTAACTTCTTTGGAAACAACTGTAATTATTCAATAATTATGCTGTATTGACTCAAATATTTGGACAACTATTGGCCTGCTAAGTTGATTTTGCACTGACTGGCAGCAAGCAGGTAGATATTGTAAAATAATTCCAAATAAGAAATCATTGAAAGGAAATCTATAATTCTTACTACACCTTGCTACACAGTCACTGCACAGCTCACACTATGTAGATCTTTAAGCACATCTGAACCTGCATGCAGACAGCATGCTCTGTCAAGCTTTACTGAAACCTGCAGAGCACCATGGGATCCAGGCCATACCAGAGGCTCCACAGACCATTTCCTAATGCCACTTCAGAATACCACCCGGAGGCCACATTGTGAATATCAGACCCATCACAGAAAATGGTCGCTGCTCCAGCATCACATGGCCCTGGCCAGTGCACTGGCACGCTGTTCAGTTACACACTATTATTGTGAGCTTCCTTTGTTTCGAATTATCCCTTCTCAAAGCGATAGCTGATGTCTTCTTAAATAGAACCAACAATATTGGAGGATACTTTCTCTGAATTATAGAAATAAACTAATTGATTGTGTATTCAATTTTTCCATTTCTTTCAAAATCTTGCCTCTGAATCTATGTTCATCTCATGGTAAAGTCCATTAAAAGAAAAGTAAAGGTGGATCTTTCCTGGAGCTACAGGCAAGTTACCTTGAGAAGTTAGGAGGCAAATCTACAAGAGAACGGTGTATTTAATGATTCACATTGTAAAGCCTATTAAATTCCAAGTTAAGATCACAGTGTCCTCTTAATACAGGTACTTCAAAATCCTTGAACACCAACACCATAACTTTAAAACATCTTAACACAAGACAAAGGTGTTAAAATAATCCTCCATGATCATCCCAATAATCTATGGTTTCCCTCTCACAGATTTAAGCATCTCTAAAAGAGGGCTATGTTCAAATTGTCCTGGAATCTCATCACTTCTCAATATATTTAGTTCCTAGAATCTCATCATCTGCACTAAATGGGATTTCTTACTTTAATAGATATAATTTCAGTGCGTTCTCTTCGGCTCCAGTTCTCGTGGAAATGCCTACGATTTAACGAGCAGCTGATCTCTATTTCATATATTTAAACTTGATGTTTAACCTTTCCTTGGTCTTCTTTCTAGTCTCAGCTATTATGAATGTCCAGATTGAGAGCTTGGGCCAGCGGATCTTTTTCCTATCTGTCCTTTGCCTTTTACAGCATGTCCTTGCCGGCTGTCCTCTTTTTAAATTTTGTTTTCCTCTGAAAGGGTTATTGCACTGATGGCTCTTGGCAGCTGCCGAGTGCTAAACCTGCATATAAAATCAATCTGTGGGCCAGAGCCACGAAACAGGGCCTACTCAAAATGATTTTTTTCCAGCTTTCTGGTTACTGTCATATTAGAGTTTTAGTGCAATGGGCAAGGACAGTAATTCGCTTTGCTTTATGAGAAATCTTTATTTTTAAGGGCCACTGCTTGGTTGAATTCTTTCCATATCATCCTCTTGAATTTATGTCGCCCATATAGTAATTCAAGATTCCCCTCTTACTCTAAGTGTTGTGGAGAAAAGACCAAGCCAGAGTTTTCTGCACCAAAATTTTTCATTAATGTATTAAAAGTTAATATGATATTATGGCACACTCAATATTTTCCAATATCATGAAAATATTACCAGAAGCCATTTCACAGTGTCTTCCTCTTGTATATTTTCTTACTTCATCTCAAGAATAAAAACTCTATTTCATTGCAAAGACTATGGATTTTGGTGTCAACTCAACCTAGATTCACTTCCCAGTTCTCTGAAGAAAAAACAGGAATGTCTTGGTCCAATTACTTATGCAATATTTAAACCTCATTATATTTATATATAAAATATAATGATAGTTTCTACCTTAGGAAGTGAAGATTAAAAATGTAAATTAATCATACATATATAATACAGCTAGCACAATATCTGACACAAAGGAAGCTCTCAAAATATGTCATTACATCTGTGATTAATTATAATATTTGATACATTTGTTGTTTACTAGTGTGAGGAAGTAGTGCCTGAAAAACTCACCCCATTGCAATCAGCTGCTCTTCTAAACAACAGAAATTTAAAATGTATGGCATTCCCAGGATAGTTAAAGCAATTTAAATAATGAGAAGAGACAATTTTATAAAATGTAACTCCTCCAAAAGTGTATTGTTACTCTAATCTTTACTGTTTATGCCAAACTTAGTGGCATAAAACAACCACCATTCCATTATGATTACAAAATCCATAGGTCAGACATCTGCAAAGGTATAGTAGGATTGACTCTTTTTGCTTTTCAAGCTTTGGCAACTCAGCTGAAAAGATTCAAATGGTGGGAGGCTATAACAGCTGTCTGGAGGCACCGCTTCTAAGATGTCCTTTTCATTCATAAGTGTGGCTGAATTGGGACTTTTGACCAGAGCACTGAAACATGGCTCTCCACGAGGTTTGGACTCCTTACAGCATGGTGGTTGGGTTATGACAGAGAACCACTGTGGAGCAAGTGTTTCAAGAGAACCAAATGGAAGCTGCATTAGCTTTTTTGATCCAGTCTTGAAGTCAATAGTGATCACTTAGTTGTACTCTCTTGGGTCAGAGTCGACAGAAGACTTTCCAATTCAACGGAAGGAGACATATATTCCATTTTTTTTTTTGCAAGAAGAGCTAAAGGATTTTGAATCCCATTTTAATGTACTATATTTTTTCTTGGCCAGTGTGACTCAGTTGGTTGGAATGTCATTCAGTACACTGAAAGGTTGTGGGTTTGATCCCTATTGGGCTGTGTACAACATGCCCAATCAATGTTTCTGTCTCACATCTATGTTTCTTTCTCTCTCTCTCTCTCTCTCTCTCTCTCTCTCTCTCTCCCTTCTTCTCTCTCTAAAATCAATAAAAACATATCCTCAGGTGAGAATTTAAAATACATATTAACATATATATGTGTGTGTGTGTGAATATATATTACATTTTTTTTTTGCATAAACTATCCTCACTTGGAGCATTCCTTCTTTGTATGTTACCTCTCCCTTAATTATTCAGAATTATTTAGCACTCATTATACATTGCTTTCTGGTTATTCTTAAGTTGATTAACCCTGTAAGTATTATGAAGAAAACTGTAAACTCGAGGATACAAAATCATATATTCCTTTCATTTGTGTCTTCAAATAATTTCCAGTGTGGGACTCTTCTTGTACTTTGCTAATTCATTCAATAAGCTTAAATATTTAGCAGTATCTTAAAACAAACATGCATGTGCACTGGCATCGGTGGTGAACAATTCTGACAATGAGTACGAACTTCAGAAATTAGAAAATGTGTGACAGATACCAAAGCACATTTCAAGGCAGACCAACTAAACCAAGACCTCCCTGACAAAGATTAAAAATGAGAAAATAATTATCTTTTTATTTAACAAGCCAGGAATCCCTACTTCATAAATGAATTATAGTGTTCATCAATTTCAGACTCAGAAAAAGTCTGTTCCTATCAGATATGTAAAATGAATGCAGACTCCAAATACCAGAGAGCTGGAATCTATCATCCACCTTGAGAGAAAATATTTCCCCTGTATTTGATTTGAGATACTTATGGTTGATTTGAGGTACTAAAGCATCAAAAAAATTGTCTTTGTATTTTTAAAATAGTCTGTCATGCTAAATTTGGAGAAGGCAATATTTTGTTAAAACAGTTCATTCTTTTACTTTTCATTCAAAAATTATCTCTTGGAAACCTATTTCCTACAACCCCAGAGGCTATGAATAGAAATATACATGGGACACAAGTCTTGCCCACCTAAAGAGTATCTTATAGTTGCAAAGATAAATAAGTAAGCTATAATAAATATTAAATGCAATAAGTGTTGTGAGAGATGAATGTTCAAGGTTCTGTTGGCACATACCTTGGACATGAATAAATAAGCAGGTGAATTGTATTAGATACTATGGTGTGTTGTACAGATTTCCTGCCAGCACTGCAGGAGTTCACTTAGGGAGTACTACTTCCTTCAGCAAGGGGCACTGTTGTTAGACAACACTCCGCCATCAAGATGTTTTAGGAATTACATCACGGAAGAGACACCTGACCTGAGAGCACGGACCCTTCCCAGGGCAGCCAATAGTCAATGACTGGCCCAATTCTAAAGAGCCAACTAGCTTTAGAGCTCCTCTTAAGGTCAGCTTAGATCTTTACTGGAGACATTTCTCTCTACTCAATTGCACCTCTTCCTGTTCTTTCCACAGGTGTTAATTCCAGGATTACTCCCTAACAAAATTCTGTGTGCTAACCTTTATCTCTGAGTCTACTTCCCAGGAAACCCAACATGCAACAGTCAGGCATTACATGGGAAAAAGGATCTTGTCAATCTAACAAGAGGTATTACAGAAAGTCATTTCAAACTATCCTATACATCACTGCCATATTATTATTTATGAGCCACAGAAGTTATCTTCTCAAAAAATTTAAGTTTCAAAGTAGGTAAGTCCTATACTCACCTCCTTCCACCACCACTTGAAAATTACAACTAAACTACAGAAGATCCATCATTGACAAACGCCCAAGGTCTAGCTGAGCAAAAGTCCTATGACTAAGAATATACAAAAGAAGCCACCTCAAGACTAATAGGGATATGGATATAGAATGGGGAAGGTTTCCTACCAGTGTGTGGCATTTAAAATTTTAAAGTAATAGCTTTGCTGTGGAGGTCCCATCTGAGGAGTGAGGGGTCTCAGCCCTCACCAAGCTCCCCATCCTTGGGTTCCAAGGCCAGGAAGAGAAGACACCATAACTTCTAACTGTGAAAAACAGCAGGGATTATGGCTGAATGAGACAGAGGGCACTAGAGTCCCGGGCATTCTTCTTAAAGGGCCCACACATGGACTTACTTGGACTCATTCACTGAACTCCAGTGCTGGGGCAGCAGCTCAAAAGGCACCAGGGACATTTGGGGGAAAGTTGAATTATCTGGATTCAGGGCAGAGGCTGGAGGGGCAACTTCTCCGAGACATAAGTGTGGAAATAGCCACTGTTCCTTTGCTAAGCCCTCACCCTGCAGGCATACGTGGCACCATTTCTGGGTTTCCATCAATCTGGCTAATACCATTTGCCCTACCATGGTGATGCCCTCAGACTCCCACGCCACCCAACTTTTGGTCCCATGCAAGTTGCTTCCAGTGGCTTTCCATACCAACAGACGGTCTTCACTCATGCTTGGAACTTTCCTGAATTCTCTCAAAGTTTACAAATCCCAAACAAGCAACATCTGGCCTCAGCATGCCCTGTGCCTCTTGTTAAGTGGCCAAAGGTCCAGCACTAGCAGAAGCTGGCTTTGGCTCATGACCCAGCTTCTCCTTGGCACCTCCAAGTAGCAGCCATCTGCACACTGTTTTGCAGCTCAAACTGGTGGCTGTGGGTAGGGCGCAGGTGGTGGCTTGACCTCCTGAGAGGCCCAAGAGTCAGCATACCTTATGGAGAGCTTCAGACATACTGGAGCATCATCCTACCACCTTTATAAGCATCATACTCAACAAGAAGACTTGTGGGACACTATGGTCCCACTGAAGTGAGTCCTACTTCAGGAGTTTGGCCCCTGCATTACAGCTCTTATGCTGCAGTCTTGGACAATCCTCACAGTGAATTGGCCTGGGGATCAGTCTCTCCCAATGACATGACAATAGCAAGCAAGGTTCAACTACAACAGGAGGGTGTACACAACCCATATGGTGGACACAGCTGGAGCACCCAGCTTGGGTGACCAGGAAGCTGTGCCACTAGGCTCTACAGGACACCTACTACATAAAGCCACTCAATCAAGACTGGGAGATGCAGCAGCTCTACCTAATATATAGAAAGAAACACAGAGAAGCAGCCAAAATGAGGAGACAAAGAAACATGTTCCAAATGAAAAAGCAGAACACAACTCCAGAAAAAAGAACTAAACAAAATGGAGACAAGCAATTTACCAGATGCAGAGTTCAAAACATTGGTTATGAGGATGCTCAATAAACTTTTGGGAAGAGCAGATGAACTCAGTAAGAACTTCAACAAAAAGATAGGAAACATAAAAATAGAGATTAAAAATGTAAAAAGGAAACAGTCAGAAATAAAGAATACAATAATTGAAGTGAAGAATGCTTTACAACCTGGGCCGGTTTGGCTCAGCATTTAGAGCGTCGGCCTGCGGTCCAGAGAGACCCAGGTTTGGTTACCACTAAGGGCATGTACCTCGATTGCAGTTTGTCTCCGGCCCTGGTTGGATCGTGTGGGTGGCAACCACTCGATGTGTTCCTTTCACGTCAATGTTTCTCTCTCTTTCTCTCTCTCCCACTCTATCTGAACAAAAATATGGAAAAATGTCCTCGGGGGTGAGGATTAAAAAAAAAAAATACATTACATGGAAACAATAGTAGACTAAATAAACAGGGGAAGAATCAGCGATTTAGAAGATAAGATAGTGGAAAGTATCCAATTAGAATACCAAAAAGAAAATAGATTAAAAAAAATAAGTATTGTTTAATGGGCCTATGGGACAACATCAAGTATGCCAACATTCATATCATACAAGCACCAGAAAGAGAAGAGAGAGAGCAAGGATATGAAAAACTATTTAAAGAAATCATGATAGAAAATGTCTCTAAACTGGCAAGAGAAATAGACACAGAAGCTCAGGATGTCCCAAACAAGATAAACTTAAAGAGACCCACACCAAGACATATCATAATTAAAACACCAAAGGTTAAAGACAAAGAGATAATCTTAAAAACAGCAAGAGAAAAGCAGTGAATTCCCAAAAGAAAGTTCCCATAACACTGTCAGCTAATTTCTCAACAGAAACTTTGCAGACCAAAAGGGATCAGCACAAAATATTCAAAGTGATTAAAAGCAAGGGTCTACAACCAAGATTACTGTACCCACCAAAGCTATCATTTAGAATCAAAAGACAGATAAAGCTCTTCCCAGATAAGAAAAAGCTAAAGGAGTTCATCACCACCAAATCAGTATTATAAGAAATGATAAAGGAACTTCTTGAAGGAGAAGGAGAAAAAATATAAAAAAGATAAATGAGAGCACTGGCCCCAGTGTGTTTCAGGTGGTCAGAGAATTGTCCCATGCATTGAAGGGTCATGGGTTTGATTCCTGGTCAGGACACATACCCAGGTTGCAGGTTCCTATCACAGTTGGGTGACATGCAGGAGGCAATTGATTGAGGTTTCTCTCTCCCTCTCTCTCTCTCTCCCAGGTAAGAATTAAAATATATATTCCCTTACTCAATGTATGCATGTATATGTGTGTGTATGTATGTGTGTGTGTATGGGGGGGTGTATGTGTGTGTATATGAATTATAAAATTACAATAACTACATATCTATGAACAATTACTTTAAATTTAAATGAATTAACCATTCGAATCAAAGATATAGGGTGGTTGAATGGATAAGAAAACAAGACACTTATATAAGCTGTCTTAAGAGACTCTCTTTAAATTGCAAGACACACAGAGACTGAAAGAAAAGACATGAAAAAAATACTTTATTAAAATAGAAACGAGAAAAAACTGGAATAGCAATACTTATACCAGAAAAAAATAGACTTTAAAACAAAGGCTAAAATAAGACACAAAGAAGGATGCAGCAACTCCACTTCTGAGTATTTATCCAAGGAAACCCAAAATCAAAAAGATATATGTGTCCATATGTTCATTGCAGTATTATTTACAATAGCTAAAATATGGAAGCAATCTAAATGACTATCAATAGATAAATGGATAAAGAAGAAGCGGTGCATACATACATTGAAATATGACTCAGCCATAAAAAAGAATGAAATCTTTCTATCTGAAACAACATGGATGGACCTAGAGGGTATTGTGCTGAGTGAAATAAATCAGAAGAGAAAGACAAATGCCATATAATTTCAGTGATATGTGGAACCTAAAACACAAAATAAATGAACAAGCAGAGCAGAAACAGATTTATAGATACAGAGAACATTTTGAAGGTTGCCAGATGGAGGTGGATTGGGGGGATGAGAAAGTGAAGGGATTAAGGAGTGAAAATGGTAGTTACAGAATGGTCATGGGGATGTAAACTACAGCATTGGGAATACAGTCAATAATATGGTAATATCTTATGGTGCCAGATGGGTACTTGATTTATCAGGGTAACCAAGTTATAAGTTATATAAATCACTGGGTTGTACACCTGAAACTAATATAATATTATATGTCAACTATAATTGAAAAATAAAAAATCATTAAAAAAAGTTTTCACTTACCTAATGAATAAGTTTTAAATTACTCAGTGTAGCATTTAAAATTCTTTATTATCTGATACTGAACTTATGTCTTCATTTCCCATTCTTTCCATTAATTATTCAACTGAACATTCTGAATACTGCAACTACTGAATTTTATCCCACCTCACGCATTTGCTCAAACAGTTCCTTTGCCTGACATGGCCACATGGCCAAGTTCTTCCCATACCCCTACCAGTTTATATGGTAGTTATTTGAAAACACAATAATTTCCTTCTTTAAAAAATAAATGATACACAGTAAATATCACAAAGATATAAAGATGAAAGGACAGGTCAGAGGGAGAGAAATGGGAGAAGAGAAGGGTAAGGAGATTGAGGGAAGAAGAAAATGGAGAGAGAACAGGGATAGAGAAATAAAGACCAGAGGATGAACAGCAGAAAAGAAGGGTAGCACTTCATCTTTCAAAGGGGCAGATTGGAAAAAAAAAAAAAAAAAAAAAAAACTCAGGATAATCTACTTAAAAAAAAAAAAAAAGAATATCAGTAACATTTTATGGCAGCTCTACTAAAGTTAAATAATAAAGACCATTATCACTTTGTACTTTGGCCAAGACAGAAATGAAATGGCAAGCTGTAGAAGTGAACTTTGAAATACATGCCTATTAATTAATATACTTTTGTCCTTGAAGGTGAGATTGTACTCAATAACCATTTTACTTCCTCTTGAGCTATTTCAAGCAATATTACAGGACTCAGTGTTGCTCATTAAGGAATTTAGGAAGAGGAGCAAAGGGTTTAAAGAAAGATTACTTTATGTGCAGTAGAGACTTACAACCATAGCCAGCAAAAGATGTTCAGCAGACCCAGACAAAATCCATCTTCCCTATGCATGCTCCATACCCTAGTCACCAACATGTCAATCTTTGTCATGTCTGAATTCTTCTAGGAGCAGCACTGCGAAAGGCAAATGGAAATTTTAATTTCAAATATTCCCACAGTTTTAATTTGGAGATAATTTATTATAAATCAGCACACATTTAGTTTGGGTGCCGATGGATCTTTTAACTTTCTAGTCATGTTCCCAGGAAAAGCAGAGCCCTAGTAGTTGCCCACTCAGATACAGAACCCCTGGCTGCAGGCTGCTCTAACTGTGCCTCTGTCAGAATTTGTAGACCCTGAGACAGAAATCCTCCTTGTCACCAAGTAGAACTCTGGCCGGGTATAACCCTGTTGTAAGCACTTCAGACAGAGCCACTGACAACAATTTGATACTGTTTAAAAAGTTAAAAAATATACATTTGTCAGAGGCTGGGGAGCAGACATCCACCCCCAGGCAACAGAAGCAGAGACCAGGAGCTGAGACCCATCCCCAAAAACTACAGCAAAAGCTGAGCAGGAGTGGAGGGCCACAGGGCAGCAGCACCCCCCAGCCACCAGCTGCGGGACTTGGGGCTCCACAGAGGTCTGTGCAGTCCAGTAGCTCACAAGAGCAGTGGGAAGCTGGAGCCCTAGAGGAACTGATGCAATCCAGCTGCCCGTGGGTCCTGTGGGATACTGGGGCACCAGAGAAGCCTGTGCAACCCTGCAGCCCACAAGAACTATGGGAAGCTGGAGCTGGAGAGGGACTGGTATGATCCAGCTGCCCACCCATGGGAACTGTGGGGTGCTGGGGCATCAGAGAGACCTGTGCTACCCAGTAGCCCACAAGAGCAGTGGGAAGCCAGAGCCCCAGAGGAACTGGTACAATCCAGCTGTCTGCCCACAGGACCTGCAGGGTGCGAGGGCACCTAAGAGGCCTGTGCGACCCAGCAGGGACTGTGCGATCCAGGTAACCATGGGACTTGTGGTGCTGAAGTATCAGAGAGGTCTGTACGACCCAGCAGGAACTGTGCAATCCAATTACCTGCAGGACCTGCAGGGTACTGGGGCACCAGAGAGGCCTGTGAGACTCAGCTGCGCACAAGATAGGCATAAAGGATGTGAAAATGGAGGCGGAGTGAATAGAAGCTACACAGACAATTTCCCATGACCAAACAGGAATTACAACTAAAATAAAGACAAATCCTCAGAAAAAAAAAAGCAACATTAAAGCAGCAGGACAGGACCATACAACTGGGGACACTGGTAGGATCTGCAGAGGTGCGAGAGGGTGGCGGTCTGGGAGCCAATGGACAGCAGCAGTCTTAGCTGTGAGCAGCGCCCTTGGGGAATAAAGACCAAGCAAACTCCACAGCACAGACAGCCAGGACAGAGCATTAAAATAGCCACAGCCATTCATCTGGGGGCTATGGCAAAGGGAGGACAGACTGGGCTGGAACTCTGTGGGGACAACCGGCATTTGGAGGGCACTCAGAGTTTTTGCTGAGTTGCGGACACAAAGAACAGTGGCCAGTGTGCTCCTTCCCAGAGCTGTGGGGAAAAGCAACAGCTACACCCTGGGAGATTCAGCCTTTCCCTGGTGAGGCAAAGAAATGCAAATTGAGACTTATTAACAACCAGCATCTATCCCACCCTCTGAAAATCCTCTTATGTAGAACACCAGGGCTACAGTCCAAGGCACTGAGTAACTGAAACTAATAGCCACCAAGAAAAAGCTACAGGATAACGGAACCTTTCCTGGGCTTGCAAATCTACCCAGGAATGTAAGATTTGACAGTAGTGTTTAATGTGGGCCCACGCAGGCTCATCCAAACCCAGAAGAGGGAGCCACAAACAGCAGAACACCAACACCCACAGGGAAAATTTGGTAGGCTCCAAAACTCACTGAGATAGCCAAAATGGTGAAACAAAGAAACAAATCCAAAATGAAAGAACAAGAGAACTCTATCAAAGATGAGATAAATGAAATGCAGTTAAGCAAATCATCAGAGAAAGTTCAGAGCCATGATCTTGAGGAAACTAAACAGCACAAGTAAGAACATCAGCACCATGAGTAAAGATATAGAAACATTGAAAACCAACCAAATAGAAATGAAGAATGGCATAGCAGAAATTAAGAACACATTGGAAGGACTAACCAGCATAGTAGAGGAAACTGAGGACCGGATCAGTGAATTAGAAGACAGGGTAGAAAAAATCAAGCAATCACAAAACCAAAAGGAAAAAATGATTAAAAAACAGGAAGAAAGCTTAAGAGAACTGCGGGACAACTGGAAATGTAATAACATTCACATCATAGGAGTGCCAGAAGAGGAAGAAAATGGGCAAGGATTAGAGAATACATTTGAAGAAATAGTGACGGAAACCTTTCCTAACTTGATGAAGGAAGAAGGCATTCAAGTTCAAGAAGCACAGAGAGCCCCAAGTAAGAAGAACCCAAACAGGCCCACACCAAGACACATAGTAATTAAAATGCCAAAAATTAAAGACAAAGAGAGAATCCTAAAGGCAGCAAGAGATAAGGAACAGGTTACCAACAAAGGAAACTCCATAAGGCCCTCAGTTTACTTCTCAAAAGAAACACTACAGGCCAGAAGGAAGTGGCATGAAGTAATCAATGTCATGATAAACAAGGATCTGAATCCAGGACTACTCTACCCTGCAAGGCTATCATTCAAAATAGAAGGTCAAATAAAGAGGATCCCAGACAAAAAAAAAAAAAAAAAAGGCTAAGGGAATATGTTAACACCAAACCAGCACTGCAAAATATGCTAAAAGAACTGCTGTAATTAGTAGAAGAAATAGGAAGAAAAATATAACCACACTAAACAAAAATGGCAGTAAATAAGTACATATCATTTATCTCCTTAAATGTGAAAAGTTTGAATACTCTGATAAAAAGACACAGAGTAGCTGACTGGATAAGAAAGCATGACTGACATATAAGTTGTTTACAAGAAACCCACCTCACAACAAAAGACTCATATAAGTTGAAACTGAAGGAATGAAAAAAAATCTTCCCAGCAAACAAAAAGAAAAAAAAAAAAAAGCTGGGATAGCAATACTCATATCTGATAAAGAAGATTTCAAAATGAAGGCCATAACTAGAGACAAAGAAGGCCACTACATAATATTGAAAGAATCTATCCAACAGAAAGATATAACCTTGGTAAAAATATATGTACCCAATATAAGAGCACCAAAATATATTTAAAAATCTTCTGGAGGACTTCAAAGGAGAAATGAACAGCAATATAATCATAGCAGGGGACTTCAACACCCCGCTGACATCACTGGGTAGATCTTCTAGACAAAAAATTAACAAGGAAACACAGACTCTAAATGAAGCGCTAAATCAAATGGATTTAATAGATATCTACAGAGAATTACACCCCAAAAGTGTAGAATTCACATTCCTCTCAAGTGCACATGGGACATTCTCAAAGATAGACCACATGTTAGGGCACAAACTAAGTCTCTACAAGTTCAAGAAGATTAAAATCATATCAAGCATCTTCTCAGATCACAATGGTATAAAACTAGAAATCAATTGCAACAAGAACATGCAAAGACATTTAAAAACACGAAGGCTAAATAGCATGTTATTGAACAATGAATGGGTTACCAAGGAGATCAAAGAAGAAATTAAAAACTTCCTGGAAACCAATGAAAATGAACACAACACACACAACCCAAAATCTATGGGATGCAGCAAAAGCAGTTCTGAGAGGGTAGTTCATAGCACTACAGGCCTACCTCAAGAGGTGAGAAAAATTTCTAATAGACCATCAAACCTCACAACTTAAAGAACTAGAAAGTAAACAAAAAGAAAACCCCAGAGCAAATAAAAGCAAGGAAATAGTAAAGATCAGAGCAGAAATAAATGACATGGAGACCAAAAAAAAAACCAAAAAAAAACAATTCAAAGGATCAATGAAATAAAGAGTTTGGTCTTTAAAAAGATAAACAAGATTGATGGACCCTTAGCTAGACTCACCAAGAAACAAAGAGAGAGAACCCAAATACACAAAATAGAAATGAAAAAGGAGAAATAATTACTGACACCACTGAAATACAAAGGATTGTTAACAAATATTATGAACAATCACACAGCAACAAATTCGACAATCTAAGCAAAATGGACAAATTTCTAGAAACACATAGTCTCCCCAAACTGGACTGGGAAGAGATAGAAAACTTGAACAGACCAATAACAACTAAAGAAGTTGAAGATATAATCAACACTTAGCCCAGGCCCGCATGACTTCACGGGGTAGTTTTACAGAACATTCAAAAAAGAACTAACACCCATTCTCCTCAAACTATTTCAAAAAATTCAAGAAGAAGAAAGACTTCCAAACTCGTTCTATGAGGCCTCCATAATTCTAATTCCAAAACCAGAAAAAGACACTACCAAGAAAGAAAACTACATGCCAATATCCCTGATGAACATAGATGCCAAAATCCTGAACAAAATACTAGCAAATCAGATCCAGCAATACATCAAAATAAATTATTCACCATGACCAAGTGGGATTCATTCTAGGGATGCAAGGCTGGTACAATATTCACAGATCAATAAATGTGATACACCACATAAACAAAATGAAAGATAAAAATCATACGATCATATCAATAGATGCTGAAAAAGTATTCGACAAAATCCAGCACCCATTTCTGAAAAAAATGCTCAGCAATGTGGGAATAGAGGGATCATATCTCGACATAATAAAGGCCATATAGAAAGTCCTACAGCCAACGGCATACTCAATGGGCAAAAACTATAAGCATTTCACTTAAGAACAGGAACAAGACAAGGATACCCACTTTCTTCACTCTTATTTAACATAGTACTGGAAGTTTTAGCCATAGCAATCAGACAGGAAGAAAAAAATAAAAGGGATCCAAATTGGAAAGGAGGAAGTGAAACTGTCATTATTTGCAGATGACATGATACAACACATAGAAAGCCCCAAAGGCTCCATCAAAAATTTCTAAACTTAATAAGTGAATTTGGCAAAGTAGCAGGATACAAAATTAATGCCAAGAAATTGATGGCATTCTTATACAGCAATGATAAACTCACAGAAAGAGAAACTAAAAAAAAATATCCCATTTAACATCGTGGCACAATAATTAAGATACCTGGGAATAAACTTAACCAAAGAAATAAAGGACCTATTCTCAGAAAATTACAGGTCATTGAAAAAAGAAATAGAGGAAGGTATAAAAAAGTGGAAGCACATACCCTGTTCATCGATTGGAAGAATTAACAGCATTAAAATGCCCTTACTACCCAAAGCAATCTATACATTCAATGCAATCCCCATCAAAATACCAATGACATACTTCACAGAACTAGAACAAATACTTCAAATGTTCATATGAAAACAAAAAGACTTCGAATAGCCACAGCAATCTTGAAAAAGAAGAACAAAGTTGAAGGCACCACATTACCAGATTTCAGGTTATATTACAAAGCCACTGTAATCAAAACAACCTGGTACTGGCACAAGAACAAGCAGATAGATCAATGGAACAGAATAGAGAACTCAGAAATGGACCCAAGAAAATATGCTTAATTAATATTTGACAAAGGTGGGAAGAACATACAGTGGAGTAAGGACAGCCTCTTTAGTAAATGGTGTTGGGTAAATTGGACAGCTACATGCAAAAAAGTGAAGCTAGGCCATCAACTTACACCATACACAAGAATAAACTCAAAATGGATAAAAGACTTAAATGTGACTCATGAATCCATAAAAATCCTACAAGAAAATGTAGGCAACAAAATTGCAGACATTATACTCAGCAGAATTTTCACTGATACATCACCTAAGGCAACAGAAACAAAGGAGAAAATGAACACATGGGACTACATCAAACTAAAAAGCTTCTGCACAGCAAAAGATACAATCATCAAAATGGAAAGGCAACCTACTGTATGGGAGAACATAATTGCCAATGATACATGAGATAAGGAGTTAATTTCCAATATATAGAGAGTGTTCATACAACTCAACAAAAGAAAGACAGAGAACCCAATTGAAAAATGGGCAGAGGAACTAAATAGACACCTCTCCAAACAGGACATACAAATGGCTAAGAGACATATGAAGAAATGTTTAACATCACTAATTATCAGAGAGATGCAAATAAAACAATAATGAGGTATCACCTCACACCTGTCAGAATGGCCGCCATCGACAAATCATCAAACAAGTGTTGGTGAGGGTGTGGAGAAAAGGGGACTCTAGTACACTGCTGGTGGGAATGCAGACTGGTGCAGCCACTATGGAAAACAATATGGTGTTACCTCAAAAAATTAAAAATTGAACTTCCATTTGACGCAGTCATCCCACTTCTAGGAATATACCCTAAGAAGCCTGAAATACCAATCAGAAAGAATTCATGTACCCCCATGTTGGTAGCAGCACTATTTACAATAGCTAAGATCTGGAAACAGCCCAAATGTCTATCATTAGATGAATATATATAACAGCTGTGGTACATATACACAATGGAATACTGTGCAGCTTTAAGAAATAAAGATCTCTTATCCTTTGGGACAACATGGGGGGACCTGGAAAGTATCATCCTAAGCGAAACAAGCCAAACAGAGAAAGACAAGTATCATATGATCTCACTTATTGTGGCATATAATGAACATAACAGTCTGAGGAATGGGGTAGTCCCAGAGACGTGGAAGTGGGATACAGACTGACAATCCCCAGAAGAGGGGGTTGGGGAGTGGAGGGATAAACCACAGAACTTATATGCAGGTGTGCATGAACAACGAACATGGACAGGAAAGCTGGGGACAGGGCAGGGAGGGAGGGGGAGGAGGGAATCAGTGGGGGGAAAAGGAGAAACATCTGTGACAAAAATAAATGAATTAATTAAAAAATAAAATAAAATACTTTGTTTTTTTATTTAAATAAAATACATTTGGCAAGCAGTCACCAAGATCATGATAACACCATGGAATATTCCTTTCATCTGAACTGTTCTTTTGCTTACTCTTAATTTTATTTTGTTTTAGTCTCACTTTATTCAGAATGGAATTGTGCTCATCCCCAATACTTGATGATCCTGAAAGAAGTCATTTCATCATAATCTTGAGCATCTGTGGCTTTACATTTGCTAACTTTCTCATAGCTGGCATTATCCAGGCTACTGGTCAAACATCCCAAAACATCCCTACCTGTGCCCCAGTGAAGTGCAAAAAGGGCTGCAGTGCCCATCTGTGGAGGAGTTGATGGTTCTTACTCCATCTAGCTCAGCACTCTGGGTTACCAAAGGTCACCTGCACCTTTCCAGTGTCCAAAGCTCATGCCATTTTTGCTTGCCCAGAAACTGGAATGGATTGCAAAAAATATGGACTTGGTAGGCAGAAAAATTGATTTGAGAATTAGCTCTATTATTTGCTAATGATATCATCTTTTAAAAAGCTGCTATATCTCTGCCTATATTTTCTAATCTATAAAATGGGAGACAGGATGTGAAAATCATTAATCCCTCATCTTGGTGTGGAAGAGTAAATAAGATAATGGACATGAGATGGCTTTCAAATGATTTTTTAAAATCTACACAAACTTTTGCACTAAGTCGCTAAATTCAGTAACTAAAGTACTTCAAATTTATGAGCTGTGTTTCTGAACCAGCATAACCTGACCTCAGGTAAATTATAAGGGTTAATTATGAAGATAAAAAGTTATACTCTATTTTCTATTCCAGGATATCATTATTCTTTTTTTTTTCCTGTGGGAGACTTGCCAAGTTCTAACAGATGGTGTTTGTTAAAAAAAAAAAAAGGTAATTTAATAAAAGCAACCTCATGTTGTTTATAACCCATTTTAAAAGCACAAAGCATAAAACCATTTTACTCTTACCCAGTGGCATCAGATCACTGCTTCACCAGAAAGGTCAACTTAGAAGGACTTGTAATTTCGCAGCCTCTTCTGAAAAAATACTCTCAGACTGTAGTCAATGAGGCTCTTTTGAATAAAGAAAAAGTTAAGCAAAGAAAGGTTTCCAATTCTATTCTAATGCTTAAAATGAAGTGGTTGACTTGACATCGAGGACTAAGTGCATTTCAAACAGAATGTCAAAACTTTAAAGAAATCCTGAGTTATGAAACTTCCCAAATCTCATGTCCTCTCAATATTTTCTAACCAAGCAATGATGCTGCTTCGACTTCTCTTTGGTATGTTGTGGCCATCAAGTAGAAACAGGAGCACTGTTTGGTTTAAATGTCCGTGCTCTTCAGTTAGTGATTACATTGCCCCTCAGTCTAATGCTTTGGTCCCAATGGAAATGATGACTTTCAGAATCTAGCTAGAAAATAATGCCCAAGGTAGTAGTGAAAGCTAATCACTGTCACACACATAAGGAGATCATTGAATCCAAGTGATTTAAGAGGCAACAACTGTTTGCAAAGAAGTCTAATGACTTTTCTTCCACAGCGCAATGTAACAACCTGCAAGGTGTCCTTGACAGAGAAGACCGCAACAGAAAACACATTCAGCGTAATAATCTCCAGGTCCATCCATGCTGTCACAAAAGGTAAGATTTCCACAAACAAAACCAAAACACAGCCCTGGCCAGTGTGGCTCAGTTGTCTGGAACATTGCCCCACATACCAAAAGGTGGCAGGTTGAATTCATGATCAGGACATATACCCAAGTTGTGGGTTTGATCCCAGGCTGGGTGCGTGCGGGAGGCAGCCGATCGATGTTTCTTTCTCACATCGATATTTCTCTCTCTTCCTCTCTCTAAAAATCAATTAAAGATACAAACAAACAAACAAACAAAAGCCAGAGGAATGGATATAGGGAACAGACTCACAGAGAGGAGGGATGAGGGGACTGGATGAAATAAGGTAAAGGGAGTAAGGAAAATGAGGAAAAGGAGGACAGAAAGAGATTTTGCTTGGAGTGATGGGTGCACAATGCAGTGTGCAGATGATACTTCACAGAGTTATACACTTGAAACCTGTATGGTTTTGCAAACCAATGTCACCCCAATAAAGTCAATCAAATAAAAAAATATTTTAAAAGAAACGTCATGCAAACCACACACACAAAAAAAGAAAAAGAAAAAAACAGGATGCAAACTTCTGGTTGCTGTTAATATAGGTGCTATTTCTTCTTCAAATCTTTTTGAGAAAAGTACACTTTAGAGATGACCTGATTGATTTCAACATGTGGGAATTTGAAATGTTACCTTTCTCAAGACTCATTTTTCAACAAAATGTGACTAAAACTGATCAGCATAAAAATACATAAAAACATTTGACTGTGGCAAGCATGAGATTAGGCTCTGAAATCTCTCTCTCGTGCACTTGATTTGGTGTATCTGTGTGTGTGTATATATGTACACGTGTATCACATATATGTGAATTAGATGTGTAATGCATATTTGTATTAAACATGCATATTTATGGGCGCATGATGTATGTACAATTTTACATCCCAGAAAATCTTCCTTGAAAGCATTAACATTTCACCAGTAGGAACTCAGTGTCATCATTGCATGACTAGGATATGGAAGAGCGACAGCCAATGTTTTCATGAACAGGGATGGATTTAAAGCAGGGGAGACAAAACAAAAGAAAAGCTACACTGTAAAATATATCTGAATCCCAGAACCTCACATAATGACTTGTAATTTGTATGCTGCTGTGGTGTCCTAGCGCCTCAATCTTTTTTTTTTTTAAGTATATCTGAATAAACCTTTTATAATTTGTTAAAGTGCAGGATGAATAATGTTA
Organism: Molossus molossus; assembly: GCF_014108415.1. NCBI lineage: Eukaryota > Metazoa > Chordata > Mammalia > Chiroptera > Molossidae > Molossus > Molossus molossus. Next base: position 160,642,420 of record NW_023425344.1, on the reverse strand, counting down.
GCATGAGTTGAGGAAAACAAAACACTAGAAAGATATGTGGAGCTGTCAGTAATTCATCAGGGCCAGCCTATTTTAGCACCTAATAATTTTTTCTGTGCACCTTCTTTAGGAGAGAACAAATCAGAACTCCAATGCAGTAAATTCTCACAGGGGAAACCATAATTCTATTGATGTGCTTCAAGATGGCTTTTTGTTTTCAATTCTGCAAAAGCAGATCAATAAAACTAATGCAGGTTCTCTCCTAAGATTTTTCTTCTACATTCATAGTTAGGAGACTCGATAACACCGTTTTAACTGATTCAGTGCTGGCGGGCATAACAGAACACACTTTCGCAGACAAGTGGGATAGAAGAGGTAAAAAAAGAAAATACACAAAACAGTGCTGGAGGTGGTTTTCATCCGTCGATTCATCCTGTGAACTTTTCAGTTAAGCTACCTAGGTTTGAATCTAGTTTTACTTACTAACTGTGTGACTTCAGCAAAAGATTTGACTACTCTGGACCTCACTTACTTCAAACATTAAATGAGGATAGTAAGAGGTAAGAGAATTAAATGCAGTAAGTCATGTAAAGAACTCTTGGGAATTCTAGTAAAATCTAAGTGTTTAAGAAATGTTAACTTATCATTACTATTGTGCTATGACTCTAATACATTTGCCGTTGAGCATAGGTGTACATCCAAGATCATTCAGACATAAACAGAAAAATTATGTCTCCTGAGAAAATAAGAACTTACATTTGTGTTTGTATGTATTTGACTCTGGCTGAGAAGCTCAATTGGTTGGAGCATCGTCTGATACACCAAAAGACTGTGGGTTTAATCCCGGTCAGGGCGCATTGGGAAGCAACCAATGGATGTTTCTCTCTCACGTTGATGTTTCTCTCTCTCTAAAAATCAATAAAAACATAACCTCAGGTGAGGATTTTTTTTAAATTAAGAAAATAAAGAATTGATGTATTTTAATGTAGATTTGGACAGCATCTGGGATATAGACAAGGAAATAGTTATCAGGGGAGAGGGGTTTAGAAAGGCTTTTGACAACACCCATCTTTCTTTTTATTTGCTCCACTCCAAAGAACTGATGAAAGAAGAAAGTATAACAACATGCTAACCAGGCTGACGAGGCTGAAGGGGAATGTGAAGGGAGTGACTGCTTTCAGCTGCCAGCACTGGCTTCTAATGTTCACTTAAGTTAGACGTGGCCTCCTTCAAAACCATCCTTGTTTCTACTCTCAAACAGGAATGTACTCAGTCCTTGATATCTACTCTATTTTAATTGTAAACTCATGTCTCTATGTTCTTCCCATGCACCCTCTGGAACGGCCCACTCCCTCTTCTCTGGCAGCACAGGAGTTAGGACCCTTGGGTACCAGCTCTGAGCCCTTCACTCGCTGCACGGCCTACAGCAAATAAGCTCTTGTCTGTGCCTGAAACTTCACAGGTGGCCTGTACCCTCATCTGTAAAACCAGGTAGTATTACTGCTTCATAGCATTGTGGGAGGATTCAAAAAGATAATGCATGTAAAGTGTTTATCACATAAAAGGGAAAAAATAAATGACAACTGCTAACACTAGGATTACTATTTTGGTTTTTAACCTTATTTTACTTTGTATCATTGTTGATAGGTCAGGTTCTTGCTGGACAGTTGCTTCTTCTATGAAGTCTATACTGCAGTATTTTAAGCTTCAGTGAATATTCACTATTCTAAATTTCTAAAATCCTTGTATTCTATACCAGGCAATTAAGCTATTCACAAATACAAAGTAGTGGACTCTACAGCTCCATACAAACATATGAAACTTCTCATTAGGATGTTGGCGGAAGGAAGGTGTCGGAGGGAATTAGGCTTATTTGCAATCTCAAGGTTATAATTAGATGGAAGTGCAAATGATTTCATTAACACAGTTAAACATATAAATACCAATAGTGGATAATGTATGTTTTTGTACACATATAACAAAGATCTCATCACCTTCACACAAGATAAACATGATTCAATAGCCAGTATGCTATAAACACATTTACATTGTTATATTATTTTCCCTGGAATTGATTATGAGAACTGTGCAAAAGGGACACATGAGATGCCTTTAACTTTTGTTAATTTAAAACATACTTGTCCATACTTAGAATATTTTACCCAGCAATTCATGTCCTAATGCTTATATTTAATATATTCAGCCAAAGCTTCCACTTAATACTTGATAATAGCTCCAATATGAGTGGCTCATTGTGCAACTGTGAAGTCAGGGATATTTGAAGAGGAAATTGGAAAAATTTACTAAGAAAATACTTTTAAATTAATATACTTTGTTTTTTTGGTTTTGTTTTTTTTTATCTTCACCCAAGGACATTTTCCCATTTTTTGTTCAGGTAGAGTGGGAGGGAGAGAGAGGAACAGAGAGAGAGAGAGAAACATCAATGTGAAAGGGACACATCGAGTGGCTGCCACCCGCACAACCAGCCAGGGCCGGAGGACAAACTGCAACCGAGGTACGTGCCCTTAGCGGGAACTGAACCCGGGTCTCTCAGGACCGCAGGCCGACGCTCTAACCGCTGAACCAAATCGGCCAGGGCAATATACTTTGTTTTTAGAGAAATTTTCAGGTTACTAAAAAATTACAAAGTACAGAGTTCCCATATACCCTCTACGCACTACACATATACATAGTTTCCCTTCTTATCGACATTTTGCATTAGTGTGATAATTTGTTGACACAGACATATTGTTATATAAAGTCCATAGTTTACATTAGGGGGCACTCTTTGTGTACATCTCATGGGCTTGGACGGATGCCTATAAACGACATGTACCCACCATCACACTATCATACGGAGTAGTTGGTTTCACAGCTCTGAAAAATCCCCTCTGCTCCACCTTTGCCTTTCACCCTCCCTCCACACAGGCTCCTGGCAACCACTGAGCTTTTTACTGTCTCCATAGTTTAGTTTTTTTCCAGAATATGATATAGTTAGAATTATAAAGTATGTAGCCTTTCTTTCCCTTAGCAATATACATTTCAGTTCCCTCCACATCTTTTCGTGGCTTGATAGCTCATTTGCTTTTACTGCTGAAGGCTATTTCATTATGTGATTGTGTTGCTGGTGGAAATAGGGTTCCTCCAGGGAGACCCCATGTATAGGGGATAAGGTGGAATGGTACAAAAATGAACTGTCTCCAGGTATCTGGTTTCTCACCCACGAGCAGGTGTCAATCCCTTATATGTGTTTTACCATCACCATTTTATAACACACTTTATATTTTAGAACAGTTTAGAGTTACAAAAAATTCAAAAGATATACCAAGATTTCCCATATACTTAAACAGTTTTTGAATTTTTAATATCTTACAATAGTAAAACACACACACACACACACACACACACACACCATAACTTTTAACAATAAATCACTAGAAAACATGAAGGTTGAAACAATATTCAAACATAAGGAACCAAAAGTATCAGCCATTTGGGGCCCCAACTGCTGTTGCTCAGAGGCACGCAGACATACTGTATTCATTGGCCATCTAACTTTTAGAGCAATAATTACATCTTACCTTTAGTTTTTAACAGTTATCAGGTGACTATAATTTGTGTTTCTTAGAAGAAATGTATGATTGGGTAAAGAGTGAACAAAGGAAGCTGATCAAGCCCTTTCATGTCTGTCTTTGTGTTTTAGGTAGAATAGGATAATTTAAACAATGTGTTTGTTACCTTCACTTACCAAGTCAGCAGAAAAAGTTCCAAAGAACTAATCAGGTCTTCGCATTTCTTTTCCAGTGCTCACTCAACAATACAGCTTGCTAAAGATTCACATTCTTAACATTGATCAAAAAGACAATAACAACAGTAAGATCTATCTTTCTATATTCTTCATAGTCTTTCTTTGTTCATTGATTGTTTTTAGCCCACAGGTATTTCCCTAGTAGTCCCAAACAAGGTCAGAATTACCCAAAAAGATCACCACCCATTTTTGTAAATCCACAAGTTTTTTTTTTTTTTTTATGCTTTCAAATGCTTCTTAATTTAAAATAAAATGCTATGTTTTATTACATGTTAAAATATCAACCCAAGTACCACATCTATGTCAAAAAAATACATAAAACAAAATAATTTTTGTTGTAACATAGATATTAAAATTACAATGTCAAATTTCAGATCAGTATCTAAGTTAAAATTTTTGCCAAATTTACATATTTTTTGTGAATAACATCAACCTTCAAATCCTGAGGCAGTTTCTTTTTCTATTTATTTTTATTTTTTTCAATAGATGGTATCAAACTATCTCATAACTGAGAAAAATCTTGAGACCTTGAATTTTTACATTTCACATTTGTCATAAAAGGTGTTCTTTGGTAAGTGAGGTATTTTGGCTTAAATTTCTTATATGTGATAGATAATACCTCAGCAAGATGTGAATGCATTTTATATCATCCTGTGAGGTACAGAACAATTGTGTCCAAGGCATTTATTCAAAATGTTTCCTCTCATGTTTCAGGTTAGGAACTTAACATTGCCCCTGGAATTTGTATTTGTAGGTCAACTTACAAATTTTCTAACTAACTTTAATTTCCTTAGCATTTCGTTCTTGATATATCCATGATGTATAAATATGTGCTGTCTCAAGAACAATTCTAAATCTTTTTGCTAATGTCTATAATACTTTTAAAATTTATTTTCTTATTTGTGTGCGTATGTGGCTTCTAAGGGATGCCTTGTAAGAAATGTAGGCATTTTGAATATATTCAAGTATTAAATATCCAAGCAACAAATATGGCTTCTGTTCTCATATCTTATAAAATTCCAAATCATTAAATCTGCATAATACAATGTTTATAAAGCCCAACTCCTTTCAAACATAATAACTTAAATGACTTTTTAAAGTTTTATGAAAGCATGACGCAACTACAGATAAGGCACATATAAGAGTAAATTTTAATGGATTTTCAGAAACTGAAGCAATTTATGTAGCCATCACACCAGAAATACTCCTCACGCTCCCTTCTAGGTCCTGAAAGGACCTAGTTATGTTCTATAGTTATGATAAGTTATGTTCTATAAGTGCAAATAGTAAACCCTAAAAATGGTGTTTTATCAGGGAATCTACTTAAAAATCAAACAATCCCCTGGAATGTTCATTTAGAGCACAAGACCTCAGCTGATTATACCTGTAACATCCTACCCCATCAGACACAGACTATTATGAGAGAACAATAATGCTTGGGAATTAAAACTGAAATTTGCTTTGTCTAAGCTGTGCAATTCAGTATGCCCTGAAACAAATAAACTAAATCAATTGCAGAACCTCAGTTTTTGTATTACTATAATAAGTATGATAATGCATTACCTCAGATTTTTATGAGATTCAGATGGAAAAACACAGTAACCATCCCTTATATATTTTTAAAGACCCTGTAAACACACCATTATTTTTGTTGATTAAAAATCAGGTTTTCCCAATTTTTTTCATTGGTTAATCATGGCACAAAACATTTCTAAGTTTTACAGAACACATTTTTCCCTACTTGCATAGTCTTGATCTGAAATGAAATCGCCCTGATGTTAACATAATCAGGAACAGATTTCTTAACTATGCTACCATAATATTACAAAGTTGTTTCAGAAATAAAAGTTCTGCTGCTTTTTTTAAAAAAAATCACTTCATTATTACTAATATTCTACATACGATGCTTTCAGTAATAAATCACACATTTTTCAAAATAAACAAGCTAGCGAGAGATTAAAATATTATTACTTAAACTTGCTGCACTCACTCGCCCTTCACTAACTAAAGATTTCTTTATTATAAATTTAAATGTGACACATCTATTTTTGAATCTCATTTATTCTAGACTTATTTTTGGATCAATGAGGCTTGCATGTAAAAAATAAATTCACTTCATTGCCTTTAGGATTTTACTCTATTGCACTCAGTAGGTAGGCTTTCATGGATGAAAATATGCTGATATTATTATCCCTATTATTTACTAAACATAAAGAATGAAAAAAATTCTGCTTTGTGAAATTAATAAAATAATGATGCTATTTTATATGTTTACGCTGAAAATGCAAATATTAAAAGATAAACATGATAGAAAATATAAAAATTAAAAATAATATCGTCTGGTTTAATTTCAGATTCCTAAAGTGCAAACATGTATCATCAAGTGCTTCCTACATGCTCAGAGATGTATAAATAAGACATTGTTCCTGGTGATTCAAAGAAGTTATTCCTCTATAAGCTCAGCACTGAAGGTTGTGTCTGAGTCTGGGATTTATTTTTGCCCTCAGATCCACAGTCCCTTATAAATCTCTGCCTCCCTTTCCTAGTCCAAATGGATTCCTGCCCACATTACTGCTTTCAATTCTTGCTCTTCTTCTGGGGCTAAAATCTTGCTAGTGTTTAGAGACCTAGACATTATCCTAGCCTTTGCCAGTTTCCTCCACACTTCTTAGGTGAATCTTGTTCCCATCTGCTCTCTTTCTGACTTCAGAGCACTGACATCAAGTAGAAATTCCCATTCTTAGGACCCACCCATCAAATGTAGTTCTTTTGGAGATTAACACTAACTTCAATCAGATTGATGGCCATTTGACAACATGATTTAGAGAATCAGATTTCTCTAAAAGTGGGCATTATGTGTACAAAATGTGAGGAAAGCTAGAATATCCTTTCATACATAGGAATCCCATAACTCAGCCCACATTGCAGGAAGGAGGAAGGAATCTGACATTGAATCAGAAGCTAATGTGAACAGTACGGGAGCAGAGACCATTGTTAAGTCACATCATGGTCTTCATGATTTAAGCCAGTGGCAAAACCTTCGAAAATCAACATCATTCAAAATGGAGCCTTGAGCACCGTGAAAACTCTGGCAAATCTAAAGGGTTTTGTGTAGACAAATTTGTTAAAGAAGGATAGAAAAACATAAGGGTTTTTCTCATGTTGATTATACATGGCCATCAAGGAAATGGTTTGGTAGTAAAAAGATCTATACATAAAATACTAGCAAGTAAGAAAAAGCAATATACAATTTAGTACTTAATTCATTAAGACATTAAATGCAATAGAGTTGAAAGAATTCAGTCAAGAAGGAATTTATACTTGATCCTGAAAAAAAAATTAGGAATAAAATAGAGTGGACTGTTGTGAAACAATAGCTTTATCTGATTAGATGTATTGTGGCAGGAATCAGTGCTGTGTTCTTAAGGCAGAGACAATCAGTCTAAATATTTCAGCACTGTGCTGAGGAGTAGTAGGAAATTCAATTAACTCAGGAAAAGAGAACCAAATTAAGGACTACCTTGAAAGCCAGGAAAGCAAGATGAGAATAAATGGAGCTGAAGTATGAAAACATTGATAGATTTGGAGCAAAGGAAGGATGTATGTCTTCACATAGTCCATCTACTTTATTTACTCTTTTTTTCCTTTGTTAAACTAATATTGATGAGTGTCGTCATAGGTCATTCAAGTTTATATTACATTGTAATTGACTGTATCATAGAGTTCTTTGACAGTAGTTCAGGAGGAAGTTTGGAGGGCACTGTCAAATGGATGAAGAATAAGTCCTCTACCCCGACTCACTCCTTTTATCTGGTTTATATATTGCAACTCTATACCACATTTGTTTGAAACACAGCTTTAGCAGGTTAGAATATTATGAACCACAGTTACAGGTAGTAACACATACAATCTAAATATAGAAATGGATATTTAAGGTTTAAAAAATGTCAAATAGGTCACCTGCCTCAAAAATGCCTAGTATGTATTTAGAGCTCAAAAGTATCTTTTTAAAATTTAAATTAGGAATGTGAGATCTGAAATCCCCCAGACCAAAGAAGATTTACCTAGAAACTCACAGTACTTGGTAATAGAGGGAGAGAAAACTAGCCTCTAGGTCATTTGATTTTGGAGAGTCTAATTATTTTTTAACTCTGACCTCACATTTCCACTTTTGATATCATCTTGCTGTATAATTGCTTGGGATAAAAAAATATATTTTACAAAATCCATTGGCTAATCTCAGAATAATAGGGATAAAACTCCAAACCTGGAATCAAATAATTAACTATATTAATCATAATCATAGGACTAATCGTTTTTAACAACAGATATGTTTATGTGTGCTAATTTTTTATAGTTATTCTCCCTTGTTCAAAATGGATTTATTGACCATCTCTAGTACCTAAACCAATCACATTTTAGAAGATATATCATCAACATTTGCATGTCTCATTAGTAGAACTGTCTTAATCCATCATAAAGGTGAATTATTTTTCCCAATTCATTCTAAATGCAATGGCATCACTTTTTTTTTAAAGCATATCATCTATTACAGGCTTTGGGTATTGTCAAACTAATTCCCTCACCTCTACATCACTTCTTAGCATGTTTTGTGAGACATTTTAGTACTTTACAAAAATAAACTACTTAAATCATTCTTCATGCACCATAATTTATTGGCCACAATCTATGTGCAAGGAGTAATTGCTGCAGAGTAAACACCAAACAAGGTACTACTGTTGTGCCTTTGGAAAGAGTATCTTAGAATGTAAGGTAAAGATATTCCAATGAGGTAAAGGTTTTGAAGCACTTACAATACAACCTATAATTGTAGTGCAAGACAAATTCAAAATTAAAATATTATAGGGTATACAATGGGCATATTACATAGGAGGGTTCATATACTTTAGCACTCTTATCTGGTCCCTTTCCACCAGCATCAGGCTCTTGTATGACCGTAAGAGTTGTCTATATGTTATTAGATACTAATGTGCGTTCCATCTGTATCCTGCTATATAAGCCCTCTGGACCACTTGACAATACTACTTCTACATTCTCTGACAATCTTGACTTTAGTCTGGAAGATTCATCCCCTCAATTGTCCTTCTCAATTTAGGAAGCTTTCATTCCACTGCCATTGTTATGTTGTAGGTTCCAAGTTGTTGATGGTTATTACAAGCAGATCCTGCACCCTTACTAACCCATCTTCGTCAAAGGGACAAATCTTAAAACTCAGATGGATATCAAATTTCTCTGCCACCATGAACAGAACAGATCTCTCACACATTTTTCTGAAATTCACTGACATTTAGTATCAAACATAAGTTAGATCAGAAAAGTAAAGATACTGCCTCCAGAAAATCATTGTAAAATGATCTAAGAAATATATTTTATCCTAGTATATTACCATATTACCATGACTTTTTCATATTTAGCCCACTTAGCATCAATTTATTAATCAGAGGAAGTGAGGCCATTAATGTAATACAGGCAAAGGTCATTTCAAAGGTGATACAAGGCTATTTCTACAGAAGTAAGTGGGGGTAGGAACTGCACATTCAGGGCAACTTCAAAGTGTAGATAAGGGAGGGTAATTCAGTGAAATAATGAACAGGCCAGGCAGGAGTCCAGCCATGTACGTTGGGGCATCAAGGAAGAAAGGAAAGAAGAAAAGACAGTTATCAGCATGAATGTTATTAACATGAAGTAGAAGTTTGAAATTAGGAGGGTATGTTTCAATGGGGGAAAAAATCTTATCAAATCGCCCCATGAATGACAAAAAACAATTTTGGTTCTTGTTGAATTGGAACAACGGGAGACAAAAGGTAGATATGCAAAAAATAGAAAGCAATATCTTTTTTTTTTTTTCTTTTTCTAGTCCATATAATAATACTGATTACCCAGACGAATCTATTAATCTGATTTTTGACTAATGAAAACCTCAGAAAACCTTATGATGAGTCACTCTTGGAGTGTCAATTCCTCCTGTAAATTGATGTGACCTTGACCTAAATGTCTAGGCCTGTCCTTCATTCTGAACTTCTTGTTGAGTGCCCAAACAATAGTCTTTTAAAGGTATCATACTAAAAGCTGACCTCATTATCTTCTCCACAACATTGGCTTCTCTTAAAATCCTAACCGAATTGGGTGAATGGCACTTATAATTCAAAGACTCTAATTGACAAATAACTGTATTGGTTAGCCTTCAATGTCATTTTTTAAAAAGTTTTTAGATATTACTTTCCATCTATGATTTACAGCAAGAGTTACTCATTTTCTACTTATTGCTCTCATACAAAAATTTTTAAATGCATTCATATAATTAAAACATTAGTTTGGCTTAATAAAAATACAGGAGTGAGCAAAAGTAGGTTAGTAATAATAATAAATATCACAATAATTAATAAATAAAAAGCATGCAAGAATAAACTCTGTGTTTTGCATACTCACCACTGTTATACTTCCTTGCACACATGTATATTGCACCCCACTCTTTGCCTTACCTAATGAATCATCTCCAAGCCTATTTACCCATCCTGATAAATGTGTCCTCATCTTTTAAATTCATTAAGATTCATCTCACTACAATGATGTTTTAGATTTCCAAATTTATCGTCACCAGTCCTTAACTTTCAAAAACATATTTGTCTTTTTTTTTTTTTTTTTGTATCCCTTAAGCTCTTGATACAAAGCCTAAATCAGACTAAAAATGTAAAAAAAGAAAGTTTTTTTGAGTAAATTTCTATTTGTTTGACATTAGAAATGGATGTTTAATACAATAGAGCTATAAATTAGCCTGTCTCTTGGCCCTGGATGGTAATTCCAGCACAGATATCTGTTGGCCATGTTTGCTACTCAAAATCCAGACAGAAGCATATATAAATCCTGAGCACCGACAGTGTCCAGATGTTGCTTCCAGAAGCCAGCAACTCATCTTTATGGCCTATTCTCAACTCTAACTGCTTTCCATTACATATTCTCTCCTTTTAAAGAATCTCTTTAATTTAAAAGTCGAGCATATCAAGCCTTCTGTCCTGTTTCACAGGATGCAGGGAACATTAGTCCAAGGCCTGTGGCTTCATAGGTAGATGAGCAAATGTCTCTTCCCCCTCAATGTAATGTATCAATGATTTCTAAGGATAATTTAGTCTAACACTCCACAAGAGGTTGAAGTATTTGCCAATGTTTCTGTTTCCTGTGAGAGAATTGTAAGTTTTAGAGCACAGCATTGCCTCAATTACTTATAATTAGTCTTTGGCATTGAAAAAAAGTCATTTCAGCCTTAATATGACTTTGATTAGTCTCCTGGTATCTGGAATCTTTCCTCAAGAATCTTTTATATTACATATACTGGGGTGGGCAAAAGTAGGCTTACAGTTATGAGTACAAGAAACACAGAATTAATTCCTTTTTTCCCCATTGATTTTTCAGATAGAGTGGAACGGAGGGAGGGAGAGAGAGAGAGAGAGAGAAACATCAATGCAAGAGAGACACATCGATTGTTGCCTCCTATTTGACCCCAACTAGGCCCAGGGATCAAACCTGTAACCCAGGTCCGTGCCCTTGACCAGGAATCAAAACCATGATCCAGTGATCCCATGTCTAAGAATATACCTTAAGGTATATTCTGAAACACCAGTCAGAAAGAATATATGTAACCCCATGTTCATAGCAGCAATATTTACAATAGCTAAGATCTGGAAACAATCCAAATGTAGGTGAATGGATAAAAAAACGTGGTACATATACACAATGGAGTACTATGCAGCTGTAAGAAAGAAAGATCTCTTATCCTTTGAGATGACATGGAGGGACCTGGAGAGTACTATCCTAAGCGAAACAAGCCCAACAGAGAAAGACAAGTATCATATGATCTCACTTATAATGAATATAATAGTTTGAGGAGTGGGGTTGTCCCAGAAACATGAAAGTGGGATACAGACTGACAATCCCCAGAAGAGGGGGTGTAGGGGGCGATAAACCACAGAACTTATATGCATGTATGCATGAACAATGGACATGGACAACAAAGCTGGGGACAGGGCAGGGGGGGAGGGGGAAAATCAGTGGGGGAAAAAGGAGAGACATCTGTAACAAAAATAAATAAATAAATAAATTAATTAATTTAAAAAACCCACAACTCTTTGGTCTGCTCTAACCACTGAGTCAAACCAGCCAGGGCAGAGTTAATTCTTGTATTATGTATTAATTATTGTTTTATTTTCCCTACAAACAACTGTGAACCTATTTTTGCCCACCCTTGTATATGTCAAAGCAAGGAGAAAAACCCTTAACATTGAACAGATTACATTTGGGATTTTGTTTGTTTTTGCTATTTCAGAAGAAGTTATTCATTCAGCCTATTCTATTAACGTATTCCAGGTATGGGGATAAGGAATGATGACTTCCCCAGGACAGAATCAGAATGTCAATGTCTTATCCCTACTTATTCCTTTACAAGTTCTGGACCGACCCCCAAATCTTACATTTTCAGAAGACTGAGCCCTCTCAGGTTTCAGGCAATAAAAACACAGTTTTTAAAATCATTTAAGTACCATTTAGTCTGCTTTTTAATCTATGGAAATTGCCAGAGAAGGCAAAGTTCTTCTGGAGTAAAATAGAGGGACTGGAAGTTCTGACAGTAGTGGATGAAAGACTAGGCTCTCAGGTTAAGAGAGTGGATGGAGAAGGGCTAAGTGACCTGAAGGGAGCCTGCAATTGTTGTCATTTAAATGCTCATAAATATTGGATAAGCGTTTGGGGTAGGGGACCATCGTGTCTTTATAGCACATGCGTCAAGAGACCTCACTATGGGAACATTGTACAATCTGAACCCAAAAGCTCAGACAGTGAGAATACTAATATTTATATATATAAATTCTCCAAGGCTTTAAAAAGTAAAAAAAAGGCAAAATCAAGACATGGAATTTAGATCAACTTAGCCCAAAGTTAACGCTATATGGTCTCATACTCATTCTTTCTTTATCTAAAATGTTGATATTTTGTTCATCATACGTTTCTGTGTTGATGTTTCAAATATTGCATTAGATTATTCTTCTTCTTGGTAAATGTGTTTTTGGTGACCCCTTACCTTTTGCACCTGAGACTAATACCTTGCTTATCTTAACTACCCCATCCTCGTCTGGCCCTGCACAAATTATAGACTTTAGTCAAAATGTGTATTCTGAAGGTATGCTATATAGAGAATTAATCAGTCTCTCTGAGGGGAGAAACTAATATTTATAACCTAGATCAAAAAGATGAGAATGGGTTTATAACAGACTTCATTCCCCAGTGAGACCTGAGGAAGCAGTGACAGGTGAACTTCCACCATGCCAAGGGCAGAAGAAGAGAGAGAAGACCTTCCGGGATTTCCTATGAAGACATTCAAACTATGTTTATGTTGGGCACAAATAGCACTTCCACCACATTCTGCTGGTCAATGCAAGTCACAAGGCCAGCCTGCATTCAAGAGGTGGGCTGTTGTATGTTACCCCTTGATGCGAGGAGCTGCAAACTGGTGTGAGTATTTGGATAGGAGAACAGCCCCAACCACTTTCTGCCCACAGTCTTCAGCTAGCAGCAACACTAGTACCATCATGCCTTTACTAGCACAGAGTAAATTAGTCATTCACTTGCAAATCTTTCACAATTTGGTGGGCAAATATCATATGCTGCTGTTTTATTTTGCTTGTTGATGATGAGTGGTGAACCTCATTTCGATAACTGTAGAAACCACATTCTAACCGTCTTCGGGGGAGAAGAGAGAATTCTCAAACAAGAAACACTGCAGTTTTGGTTGGTTTGTTTTTCCTGGTAGAAGGAAAATCTACAACCACCTCTAATCCCCTGTCTGTCCACTTAATGGCTTTAGGTCAATCTTCTCCTGGAGACATGCGATCACTGGGTTTGGGCATATTGTCTGTGTCCTGAAAGGCCCCAGGCAGGACAGAGATGATGAGGTACTACATTGAGAAAACCTGCTGAAGTGCTCTCTCTCAAAAATGCGTTTTCTGAGCAACCATACGTGTCTCCTAGGGTAAGTAGAAGTATTTTAGAACTACCTGGGAATGGTCTAAACAGATAATCTGGTTTCAGTCTCCCGCACACAGTTTCTCCTGCCCCCATCCACACTGAAGGAATGAATCAGGAAAACAAGTTACCTCACTTTACTGCCTCACACACGGTTTCATTATTAATAAAAAATGTTACAGAAAACGTTGGCGTTTTGTTCTCCATGCATTGTTTATGTGCCTGTTTAAATTCAAATTTGAACCAGCAGTGAGAGAAATAAGAATACTAGAAGTGTATGGCAAAAATCTCATATGCTGCAGCCTGATTTATCCAGAAGCATAAGTGCTGAATTATATACCTCTTCCTTACTCTCAATTGAACTGCCCACTTCTTTGTGGGGCTGCCCACAAGGTGTCTAATGAGTTTTATACCAGCACTCATTTAACAAGAAAAGAAACACAATACAGTGTAACTGAAACCTGGGTACATTTTGTTTTTTTGCTTTGTTTCAGAGAGCTGTCAGATATTTCAGTCCAACCTTCAAGTTGCTGCTTCCCTTTATTGCAAGTTGACTTCAGAATTTTAGTTACCTCTCCCTACAAAAGGTTTCGGTTTATAGGGTGGCAGGAAGAATGAAGATCGATGGTTGCTGGGTCTGGTTGGTCATACCAATTTGTACTGCAATCTCCGTGCTGCAGTCTCCGAGATTTGAGTTTAAACGTGCACCTTGCTGCTTCAGGAGAAAGATGTGGTCTGCATACAGCTGTAGATCAACGCGGCCAGTTTATTCACAGGGCAAGGCATCCATCACGCCTGTGCACGTGGGCATTTCATGAGAGAGGGAAATAAAAAGAGAGAAAAGGGATGAGAGAAGGTTGAAGGGAAGAAGGGAGGAAAGAAAGGGGTGGGAGGGATGCAGAGACATGATCTTGTTTGTTTTCTTAGAATGGCACAATTACAGCGAAATCTTTTGGATAACAAAGCACGGTTCTTTCATAGAAAATAGCATCTGTCAAACATATAAAAGAATGTTAATGCTTAATACATATCTAATAACTAATCTCCAATGCATATTGAATAATAAATGTGTCCAATATTTCTACTGGTATATATTTCCAATTATTTCAAATTAATTGTTTTTTTTTGTTAATCTTGCCTTTGAGACACTCTGAGTTGCTGTATAAAGTGACCCCCCCCAAAAAAATTGGAGTTTAATAATATTTCCATTTGAGGGATTTCATGATTCATAATTTAAACTTTTATTTCTAAATAATCACAGTAAAATTGTAATGAAAGCCAAGCATTGTTCTTATTTCATGAATTTAAAAAGTAAGCAATACAATGAGGAAGGTCTAATTTTATAATGCAACTGCATGCCAACTTTCAGTGATTTAGTTTCTTGCTTAACCTGAGACAACTCTAATAATATGCTACCTTACTCATGTGCTTGCTTTTGCTTGTTTTCTTGTCCCATGAACCCTGGGGAAAGGAGGAAAACTATCTATAGCTCATTTACAGACACAAAGTTAGGTCCTTTGGCCCTGGCCAGTTGGGCTCAGTGGTTAGAGTGTCTGCCTGTGGACCGAAGGGTGGTGGGTTGGATTCCTGGTCAAGGGCGCATACCTGGGTTGCAGATTCAATCCTTAGCTCTGGTCGGGTCATGAAAGGAGCAACCAGTCTCTCTCACATTGATGTTTTTCTTTTTCTCTGTCCCCCTCCCTCCCTTCCACTCTGTCTAAAAATCAATAAAAAAGTATCCTCAGGTGAAGATTAACAAAAAACACAACCAAAAACCAGAAAAGCTTCACTCTTTGGTATCATGTGCATATTTGAACTGGGGGTGTCTACTGAGGGAGAATGTAATTTGCAGGCCAGAATTTTCCCCAATATGTGTCTTTTTGTTTACTTGTTTCTTCAAGATACTTTCCAAAGAAAAATATTTTTTTTGTTTGTTTGGCGATGGATTTAGATTTAGTTAATGAAATTGAATGCTGAAGTAATAAACTATTATGATCTTGAAATAGTGGATATCTTATGCTTGGAGCAGATTTTATATACACAGACTAATCATCTTTCAGATGGAAAAGATTTAGTTTTTGCATATATAAGGCTTGTCTTATTGTCTATTTATTTAATAAAGAGGAATTCTGTGTTTTTGAAGTATTTAGTTAAGAAAGTTCCTCTTTCTATAAAACAACCTAAGTCATCACTTTTGCTTCTATCCTCTAGGTTAAAGTATCCTCTGATGGTAAATAAGAAAGGTCATAGGAAAGCTTAAAAAGGTAGTTAAATAGTAATATAACTTTAATCCAGATGAGAGATGTCTTCCCTCTTCACTCAGTTCTGAAGAAGTTTTTAGGTTTATTCAGATATACAAAAGTAAATCCCACTTTCAGATACTATCACAGTTATCATCGTCCCCATTCCAGAGATGAGAACAGTAAAGGCCCAAAGTGAAAGGGTACTTATCTTTGCTTAAGAGCTGTATGCAGGGATCAATAATAATCATCATAGCCATTAGCTTAGACATATGTGCAACCGTCCATAGTCTGCTTATTCAGTCATTATTCAGTATTCTCTGTCTCCAAGTAATCAGTTTAATCATATGCTGTGAATGCTAAGAGCTAGTTTAAGACCTTTGGATACCCTAAATACTGAAAAAAAAAAAAAAAAAATGCACCCACGCATACCATGACTGCACTACAGTATTAGGAATTGCTATGTTTCTGATTTTTCTCATAAAGAGTTTGATTTTTTTTTAACCACATATAAAATCACTTTTAAAAGATTTAGTCTTCTTCTTTGCTGGGCTGTAAGAACAACCTTGACCTGCCTCTTGGGTGTTCCAGAGTGACAATGTCTCCAACATCAACACTGCAAAAGCACCAGACTTTAACATTTCATCTCTCTTTCCTTTCTCCTCATCTTCTTGAATATTTTAATTAGAAATCATTTTAATAGAAACATTTGAATTACCTAATATAGTCTTTAAACAATAGCCCAAATAAAGAAAAAAGATGTTCCCCTTAAATGGACTTGTCAGCTTTGCTGAGCATTCAGAGTATCTGAGTATATGGTGCTTCTCTGAATTAGCTCTTTAGTTTTCATTAAAGCATTATATTGAATAAATTAAATATCTCAGCTCCTAATTTAAAATGGTAATGAGAAACTGAAAATAAAAGGCAGTGCAATGAGGACTATCAGAAACATGCATGTAAAATTTAATAAAAGGATTCTTTATCCTTGCTTTAGCCTTGGCTTTATTCTTTTAACCAAAAAGAACATTGGAATCTTGATATAAAAGAGAAAACTATAAATGAAGTGTAATGATTTTAGAGATGAATGTATTGGTTCATGTATTACTTAGTATTGAAATTTAGAATCTCTTAGAAAACCAAATTTTCAAAACGTATTAAAAAGTTGTAATCAATAATTCTACTTGAAACAATTACTTTTTGCCATTATTATGGTATTATATGAAGATATATTTTAATCAAACCACTTTAATCTAAAATTTGCCTTTCGTATTTCTATAACTTTTACTATGTGGTAAGTCATGTTTATTTCTATATTTGTACATTATGTAATATAAAATGGCTTATCCAAGACTCCACATGAAAAAGGGAAAGCCATTACTTCCAAATTCCCTCAGAAGACATAATCACTCCATGAGGGTTTAAGGTATGTTGTCTTTAGACTGATCACTAACACTATATAATTTTTTACATATTTTAGAGCCAAAGTTCACACATTGTGTAATAATATAAGGCAGTAAAAAATAGGTTAGTTATAGTTTGAGATGTCAGCTTCATCTAATAAAAAAAAAAAAAAAAAAAAAAAAAAAAAACCTTTAGACTTGATAAAACCATTAAGGGTTTAGAACTGGGGCATTGGTAGGTAGATTATATGGCCACAAGAGGGCAGCAGATAGTCTGGCTGTAATGAACTGAGCTGGTGCATGTGGAATAATTATGGAAGTAAAGGTTTTTCAGTTTAGAAAGAGTGGTTTCCAAACTGAATATGAAAACAGAAGGAAGCGAGGTAGGAAGGGAGGAAAGTAAAGAAAGGAAGATGTGCCAAGAAGGACAAAAGATAAAGAAACACAGGTACTTTAAAATACATTTGTTTTTGAGACAGGGATGCCGGGTGCGTGCGCGCGCGCGTGTGCATGTGTTCATTTTACCAGTAGACAAACTACTGCTCAGCTGTCCAAGGCCAAATAAATAGAAACTCCTAGTTCTGCACAATTCTACCTCCAAAAATTGCAGTTGTTGGTAAATACTCTCTCCCTTACCAAAAAAAAAAAAACAAAAAAAAAAAAGGGAGTTTTTATCTGTACAGTTTGTTCTTCACACACACCATCATTTTTTCTCTCCTGAATACTTAACTTCACCAAAACACTGATTCTGGGAAAGTAAAAAGCATACTCCACCTGGATCTGCCCTCCTCCTCCACAGTTCTTACCCAAGACCAAAATTCCACTTTTCTACATTTTATGGTTTTTGCAATCATTTTCAATTATTTCCTGTCACAGGTCATTTTTCTTAGCTATGCTCAAGATACCACTAGGGAACATAAGTCTGTATATTAATTAATCTCTCAAAGTTCTTCCCAAAGAACACACACAAAAACATACCTTACTAGTTTGCTCTCCCTATACAATTAATCTACCATTAAACCATGTTCTTCTGCTTACTTGGTTTTGCCTCAGTAATACTGAATTGGATTTAAATTCTATCCAGGCCTAAATGGATATATAACATTGCCTATAGTGAATGAAGACTATTGCAACTTTCTTCAATGGAGGCACCATTCATTCATCTTTATATCCTGGCACTTCTTCATTAAGTAGGTATTAAATAAATAAATCCTTAGACTGTTACACAAGAAACATTAGTTCTGATTGAGTGCAGTTTGGACTATGAGTCACAGAACAGCTCTAGCTCTCCAGTTCATTTTAGAATTACATCAGATATTTGCGTCTCATCAGAATTTGGAATAGTGAGTATTTGCCAAGGTCTCAATTATGAGGGCTCAGAAGACAAGAAAAAAAAGAAAGAAAATTTAGAAAATGTGTCTAAAATATATTGACCATTATACACCAATAAGCATACCAATGCAAAATGCATTTGGTATATATTCAATTCACCCTGCTTCCTCACTCAGTCATTTACAAAGCTTTACAAAGGGACATAAATAGTCATGACAAATATAGTTTTACCCCCTCTTGTTTCCACCTGTTGAACTGATGGAAGAGTGGGCATCAAAGTGGTAGAAAGGTCTCGTGAAGAAACTATATAATCTATAAAACTGTCATAAATAGCTCACAGTTCACTATGAAGGGAGAGCCATGTTTTGTTCAAGTAGAACTTGCTAACTTTTGAGAAAAATAATGAACACTTAGGTTATGCCATGTATTCTTCTAAGTACTTTATGTATATTACTTCAGTCTTAAGACAACCCCATTATTTGGTCTTTCAGGGACCATATAAGTTTTACTATGGAAGGAAATAGGCAGGGAGTGTCCAGGAACTTGTCTAAAGCCCTGCACGTAGAGATTGGAAAGCCCAGCTGCAAAACCAGTCTTCCCCGAGGCAGGCAGAACAAGAACACACGAGACACTGACTATAGTCTTGCCTTGTTTTCACCGCTTTCAATTGAGAGAAGAGGAGTTTGGCAAAAATAACTACAGGCTACTAGAATCAGTAAACTGAAAGTAGTTGCTTGAACCATAGAAAAAGGGGGCTATGTGTTTCACACTGTAGCTTGAGAAATAAGTTCACAATTAGCAAACATAATTTTCCAATCCCATCCTAGACCTTTCTTGTGTTTTTTTTTTAAATTTTATTTAATTTATTTTTGTAACAGATGTTTCTCCTTGCATGTGTTTTTTTTTTAATTTTTATGTTATTTTTCTTTACAATTCTTTACAATTTGCCTTTGATGCGTGTCTACTCAAAATCCTTTAAGCAATGAATCAAAACCAAACAAACAAAAGAAACCTGTATTGAGAGTCAAGATACACAGGTTCTAGAACAAGTTTTTACACAATATAGACCTAGTATATTTTAATAATATATTATGTTATTTGTATTGCTTCCCAATATAGAAAATATTAGGTTGGGTCACATGGTCTCTTTCAGTTCTAATGTTTAAAATCATTATAATCGAACAACTTTGTAGCCTACATTCTTCTTCACTCACACATTTTGCTGTGTGCTCTGCCTCCTCATCTGAGTGCCTGACTTGCCGTCTGGTGTATCTTGTCTGAACAGCTGGCTCTCTTGGGTGATGGAGCCAGAGGAATTGTTCCCATGTCCCAATTTCGAGCCTGTCCAGCTGATCCAGCTCTTTGAAAAATGCTTTTTCCCACAGGATAAATAAAGCTTTTAAGAATGTTTTATGTGTGTGGGGGACAGAGAGAGAGAGGGAGAGAGAGAGAGAGAGAGAAAGATGGATTGGCCTATTTCTGTTAATAATGCCATCTGACTCTAGATCACCATGACTCCAAATTTATAAGTCATTGTCCACTGTTCCTCTACTCTGGTATCCCACATTCAGACAATAATAGATCCAGCCACTTCTACCCTAAGTGTCTTAGTCAGCTTGAGCTGCTGAAACAAATGACCATATACTGGGTGGCTTAAATAACATTTATTTCTTACAGTTATGGAGATTGGGAAGTCCAAGATTAAGGTGCCTACAAATTCAGTGTCCAGTGAGGGCTCACCCCTGGTTTGCAGACAACAGCCTTCTTCCCATATCCTCACAGAGCAGACAGAAAGGCCCACCTCCAAATACCATCACATTAGGGATTACGGTTAGGGCTCCAACATATAAAGTGGGACACACCCACTTATTGACATTACGAAGCTAAGTTTGGTATATATGTATGTGTATATATATAAAACCCCATTTCTTTTTTCATTTTCTTTCTTTCTTTTTTTTTTATCCTCACCCGAGGACACTTTTCCAGTTTTTGTACAGATAGAGTGGGAGGGAGAAGAAGAGAGAGAGAGAGAAACATCGACGTGAAAGGGACACATCGAGTGGCTGCCACCCGCACGACCAACCAGGGCCGGGGACAAACTGCAACCGAGGTACATGCCCTTAGCGGGAACCGAACCCGGGTCTCTCCGGACCGCAGGCCGATGCTTTAACCGCTGAGCCAAACTGGCCAGGGCCATTTCTTTTTTCTTATTACAATTGTAATTCTTATAGCGTAGACTCTTATTACTCTTCTGGGCTATTAAATCAACTCATAACTTACTTCCTTTCCTCAGGCTCTCTACACTCTAATCCATCTTCCAGCAGAATCTTCCTCAGCGTGACTCTGACCATGTTAATTTCCTCTTTAAAACCTTCAGTGATGGCTTTTCTTTTTACCAAATCAAATGGGAACACATGGGAAGTGATTAGGGCTGTCTGCAGTATGACCCCAAGAAACTAAAGAGGCAAAATAGAATTCAAGAACATCTGAGCTATGCACTGGACATCAAACAGTTGATTCCCTCATTTATAAATTTAGTTTAGATTACATAGTCTTGTGGTTACCTTCTGAATCTGATATTTTGTAAATATAGCTTTTTCAGGTTTAACCCCTACTTCTCTACTTCAAACACCCAATATAGCCAAAGAAGAATAAAATAATTGGCTATTGCTAAAATATGATCTGTATTTCTACCAGCATGCTTGTATTGATAATGCCATCACTCATAAACTGTCCTTCCAGGCAAGGTGTCAATCAAAACCCTGCCCTTTATTAGGATTCTGCTCAAATGACCATCCTGAAGTTCTTCTCCTGCCTCCAAATCTTTTACAAAACCACTGCACTCTCCATGTTTGTGTCTTAGCTCCAGTCTTAGTTATGGGTGCTATAATAAATATCATAGACTAGGTGGCTTCAATAGTAAACATTTATTTCTCATAGTTTTGGAGTCTGGGGAGGCCAAGATCAAAGTGCTGGCAGATCTAGTGTCTGGTGAGAGCCCACTTTATGGTTTGTAGAAGGCCACCTTCTCATTGTATCCTCACATTGAAGAGAAAGAAGGAAGAAGGGAGGGAAGGGAGAGAGAGAGAGAGAGAGAGAGAGAGAGAATTCTCATATATCTCTTGACTCATGTGTCTTTTCCTATAAGGGCCCTCATCTTATTATAAGGGTTTTACCCTAATAATCTAATTTTGTCCCAAAGGTCCCATACCCAAATACCATCATATTAAGGATTGGGCGTTGACTGTATAGATTTGAGAAGGGTGCACACATTCAGTCTGCAGCAGCTCCTCTATTCAAATTAAGCATCAAGTGGGCAGAAACCATGTTTCCTTCAGCCTTTCATCTCCCTAGGGCCTGTTCATTATAGGTCTTCAATAAACTCAATAATTTACTACATTACAAGATATGAATGTCAATCCATAGGAGATTTACATTTTTGCTGCATAATACAAATTAAATGAATATGCTTTGGTCATGTTACATAAAAAAGCTTACCAACAAGCCATTTGTTGATTTGCTGGGACCCAGAGTTATGAAGGGGCCACTAGCAGTTTATAGTCAGAGAGGGAAGGAATTTCTAAGTGAGTTATCTGTTCCATCAAAACATCTCCTATGGAGCAAATAAAAATGTTAAAGTATACTGAATATACTCATCAATGAGACTTAAAACTAAGATTTTTAAGGGTCAAATTTATTTTTTAGAATGTTATGGGAACTTATGATAATTCCAGTTTAAAATTGAAAAGATATATAATGGAATTTATTAAAACACATGTATTTAATAAAAAATAATAATAAATGGATCAGGAATCCAGGGAAGACAGGTGTTTTGACTCCTGTGACAATGAAGACTTGAATGTGAACAGGAGCGGCCTCGACACGTCCTGTTAGGAAGATGTCACTTTCCCTCTTCTAACAGTGGCATTGCCTGATGACCATGACTCTTGGAAATAATATTTTAATTCATGATTTTTTTGTTTGTTTGTTTTTGTGGAAGTTAACCAAAACATGTCTTGGAAATGTGTTTTGCCCATTTGCCTTCCCCAAAAGGGTAAAGAGTTAACATTAAATTTAACCAAAAAAACAGAGAAACAGAGAACAAAACAGGCTTTACAAAACTGTATCAAAAATAGCAATTCATGTAAATAATGTTTTGGATAAAAAAAAAATACATAGATTCACAGTAGAAGACCATTTTCTCCAGAATATTCCAATTCATCTTTTTGCCCTTGGGATCTCTCCTACCTCTCACCTGGTCTTAGCACTTCGTCCCTCCTCACTTGTCACTCTGACTTATTATGTCCACAAAAATTGCTCAGGCTTGTGATGCCTTCCAGCATCATAGGAGAATAAATAATCTAAGTTCAAAGGAGCATATTTGATAGTTTTATATAAAAAGATTAAAAAACCCTTTAGCCAACAAGTTTAACCTCCTTCCTCATAAAATATTTTCAGATATGTAAAATTATTTAAATAAAATTCTAATAAGTCTGATGATTCTGCCCAGAAAGATATAGCAAAGGCACTCCAGACAATTTAATGTTGTACTAGAGCTCTTGGTCGTTTGTCTAGGAAATGCGATGCATCACTTTAAATTATATATTCATCTTTCGATTAAATATATTTTCAGAACTCCAGATAAACCTTACCTGACCCTGTGCTGTGTTCTATAGATACATGAATATATTAACACAACCTCCATGTCCCTACCCTGTTGTCTACTTGTCTTGTTACTTTAAAAGTATATGTCATTACATCATTGCTGTCTTATTCCAGTACCCTTGTGACCAAAAGCATGTATCTTCAGGGTAGCAATAATGTGTTACCTATGAAAAGTAGGCTAGCACCAATAAGCTGAGATATAGATTTAGAATCAGATATATTCTGGACTTGTCACACAAAATTTGAAGGTCACCTTACATTAAATCTTTTTTATATAAATGGCAACTCATTTGTTTAAACTAGAAAACAAAATTGTTCTTAAATGTAAAGTGATATAATATCATTTAAAAGTAGACTGTTGCAAGTTAAAAATGCATATTGTAAAATGTACAGCAAGTCTTTAGAAATAAAACAAAGAGATATGGAACATAAGCCAATCAAGGAATTAGAATGGGAAAATTTAAATTTCCTCAATTAATATAAAATAAAGCAGAAAAAAAAAAAGGTAAAAGAACAATAGGAAAAATTTTTAAACAAATAGCATAGTGTAGATACTCATATCTACGTAACAAATTTGATACTTACATTAAATGTAAACAATCTGAGTACTCCAATTAAGGAGAAAAAATGATTGCACTTAATACAAAGAGCAAGACCTATTTGTTCTCTATGAGAAATCCATTTTAATATGAATAAATGGATAAGTTGAAAGTAAAATCTGAAAGAGATAGTCTTTGCAAACATTAATCATAAGAAAGTTGGAAGGGTTCTGAAAATATCAGAAAAAGTAGACTTCAAAACAAGGGGTATTATGAGGATAAAAAAGATTACATAATGATTGAAGAGTCAACTCACAAGAGAACCAAAAAGTTCTAAGTGTGTATGTTCCCAGTAACAAATATTCAAAACATCTGAAGCAAAATAAAGCAATACTGAAAGAAGAAATAAATATCCACATTTAACACTCTTGACAGAAAATAAGGAACAATATAGAAGACCTGAACAACACTGTCTACTAACTTGATCTAACTGACATGATAAAATATTCTACTTTATATCTTCAGAATACACATTATTTCCAAGAACTATGAAACATTCATAAAGAGAGACCATAAAATAATCTCAATAAATTTAAAAAGATGAAAATCATAAGAGCATATTTTCTGACCAGATTGAAATCAAAAGTTAGTAACAGAAAAATATATATATAGAAAATTCCTAGTATCTGGAAATTTTAAAACACAAGTTTAAATAATTCATGTTTCAAAGAAGATATTACAAAAAAAAAAATATTTTGTACTGAACCAAAATGAACACAAAATATGTCAAAATGTGTAAGATGATGCTAAAGCAATGTGTATAGAAAAAAAATGTCATTTTAATGGTAAATGCTTAGATTAGACAAACAAAACAGTCTCAGACCAATGATCTAGATATTCAGATGAATAAACTAAAAAGAAAAAGCAAATCAAACACATAGAAAATTTTAGAAAATATTAAAGACATAAAAGGAAACAAATATAATAGAAAATGAAGGATGGAGAAAATCAATGAAACTTTGCAAAAGACTAATAAAATTGATAAATCCCTTACTAGATTTATTTTTAAAAGACAGAGAAAACAAATAACAATGTTGTAAATAAAAGATAGAATATCACATATTTTACAGACAATAAAAGCATATTAAAAGAGATACATAAAAGTCATGTTAATAAAATTTAAAATTCAGGTGAAATAGATTGATTCTTTAAAAAACATACTACCAAACTGATTCAGAAAGAAACTGAAAATCTAAGAAATTGGATTTTAGTTAAAAACTGTCTCACAAATAAAAGACAAGTCCAGATGGTCTATATTAATCAATTTCATCAAACATTTAAAGATAATTGAAAAGAAAGACACCTCTCAGTGAATTTTTTAAGAAAAGCATTACCCTGTAACCGAAATCAGACAAAGACATTACAAAAAAATTAAACTTCCCATAAATACTTTCATCGACATAGGTGCAAAAAACCTTCACAAAATATTAGCAAGTAAAAACCAGTAGTGTATAAAAAAGATAATACAACAAAGGTTTATTTCAAGAATACAAGTTTGGTTTAAGACTAAAAATATTATTCAAGAACTGATAATTGATACTATAAATGAAAAAATTTTCCTATTTCATTGTATGTATATACCACATTTTCTTTATCCACTCATATATTGATGAATACTTTGGTGGTTTCCATATTTTGACTATAGTGAATAATGCTATCATGAACATTAGAGTGTAGATATCTTTTCAAGATCTTGATTTCGATTATTTTGGATATATACTCAAAGTGGGATTGCTGGATCATCTTTAAGTACTCAAGAAACCTCCATATTGTTTTCCACAGCTTCTGTACCATTTTACATTTCTACCAACACTTCTCATGCTAAGTGAAATAGATCAGTTACAGGAGGATAAATATTGCATAATTCTACTTATATGAGGTATCTAAAATAGTCAAACTCATAGAAGCAGATAATAAAACAGCGGTTGTTAGGAGCTATGGGGTGGGGGGAATGGGGAGGTGTTATTCAATGGGTATAATGTTTCAGTTATGCTAGATGAATAAGTTCTAGGTATCTCCTGTACTACATAGTGGCACGCAGAATTAAAAATCTAGTTTTGTGCATGTCAAAATTTGTTGAAAGTGGGGCTCTCAGGTTGTGTTTCTCCAGTATTGTTGTAAGTTTTGAATGAGGTCATGCTTGTTCCATGTTTAACACAGCTTCTGGCAGAGGGTAATCATTAAAAAAAAAATCACAAAATAAAATAAAATGAATACTTTAAATACAAAAAACTAATAAATGAGTTTAGCCAATTTGCAGAATACTAGGTCAACATACAAAAATAACTTATATTTCTATGTCTTAGGGGAAAAAAATGGAAATCAAAATAAATAAGAAACATTTACAACATCTAAAACCATAAAATATTTATGAATAAATTAGAAAAGTTTTTGTAAGATCTGCACAACAAAGACTATAGAACATTGTTGAGAAAAATGTAAGAGCTAACTAAGTGGAGAGAAATACCATGTTGATGAATCAGAATATTCAATATTTTTGAAACTTTTATTCCCCCCAAATTAAACTCTAGATTCTACTCAATTACAAATAAAATCCGAGGTGGTTTTTGGTAGAAATTAATAAGCTAACTCTAAAATTTACTGTGAAGGGGGTCAGGAGCAGGGAGGAGGGTGTCAATGAGAGAAAAAGGAGAAACATCTGTAACAGAAATAAATTAATTAAAAATAAAAAAATTTAGCCCTGGCTGGTTTGGCTCAGCAGTTAGAGTGTCAGCCCATGGACCAATGAGTCACAGGTTCAATTCCGGTCAAGGGCACATACCTCAGTTGTGGTTCGTCCCCGGCCCTGGTTGAGTTGTGCGGGAGGCAACCAGTCAATGTGGCTCTATCACATTGATGTTTCTCTCTGTCTGTCTCTCTCTCTCCCCCTCCCTCTCATTCTAGCTAATGATAAATAGAAAAATATCCTCGGGTGATAAATAAAATAAAATAATTTTTAAAATTATATGAAAATTTAAAGGATCAAGAATACAATTTTGTTAAGGAAGGAAAAAAGTTAAAGCATTACACTACTTGATTTCAAGATTTACTCTAAAACTACAATAATCAAGACAATGTGGACATGGCTTAAAGAGAGAAATACAAATCAGTGGAACCAAATAAAAACTTCAGTAATAAACCAATCAGTACATATTTACTTGAGTTTTGATAAGTTGCTAAGGCAACTCAATGGTAACAATATAGTGTTTTTCACAAAAACTGTAATAGAAGAACTGAATATCAGTATAGGAACAAAAAAACACAAAACACTCAAATCTTACACCACAAAAAAATTTACCTGAAATAAATCTGGACCTAAACATGTAATTAAAACAATAAAGTTTCTAGGAGAAAATCTTAATGACCTTGGGGAAGTCACGTATTTATTAGAGTTCAACAAAAGCAATAATATAAAGAAACAATTAATAAACTGGGCTTCATGATATTAAAAAAATTTTCTTTGAAAAAACATTCTTAGGAAAACTAAAAGGCATGACACTAACTAGGAGAAAATAATTGCATTTCATATTTCTGAAGATGAGCATGTATTCAGAATATTTATAGAAGTCATGTATCAATAAGAAAATATAAATATTTAAAATAGGCAAAAATATTAAAAATTGGAATGAGACTTTACAAAAGAAGATATGCAAATGGCCAATGAACAAAAGATGCTCAACATCATTAATCCCCAAGGAAATGTATTTTTAAAGTACAGTGAATATTACTTTACAAACATTACAAGGACTTAAATTGCAAAGACTGTCAATATCAAATCTTGGCTAGAATTTAGAACAACTGGAACTCTTATCCAATTGCTAGTAGAATGTGAAATGGTACAGCCACATTAAACAGTTTAGAAGTTCTTAATAAAGTTTGGCAAAACCTTACCATGTGAACCAGCAGTTACACCTTCAAATATTCACTCAAAGAAATAAAGACATAAGTCCAAAGACTTGTACACACATTTTTATAGCCGTTTTATTCATTTAGCCAGAAATTGTAAACAGTCCAAAAGGACACCAACAGGTAAATGCATAAACAAAGTATGGTATATCTGTACAAATATTTTAAGAAATAAAAATGAACAAGCTACAAATGCATACAGAGACATGGATGAATATTTAAAACATTAGGTTAAGGAAAGCACTCGGAAAAGACTCGCTGGGAAGGGCACAAGGAAATTTCTTTGGGGTCAGAGGATGTGCTATATTATGATTATTGTGTTTAGAGTTATGAAATTTAATGACTATGTTTAAATTTATTCATTTATAGTTTGCAAATTAAACCTGATAAAGTTTATCAAAACTGCTCTCCTAAAAAATCAGAGCAGATGCCTGACTAGTGTGGCTCAGTGGTTGAGCGATGACCCATGCACCAAGAGGTCACAGGTTTGATTTCTGGTCAGGGCACATGTGCAGGTTATGGGCCAAATCCCTAGAAGGAGGCATGCAGGAGGTGGCCAATCAATGTTCTCTCTCATCAATGTTTCAATCTCTCTCCCTCTCGCTTCCTTTCTCTCTCAAATCAATAAAGAAAGAAAAAAAATCAGAGCAGAAATAACATGGCAATTACTTTTATTATATAATATTGGTCTAATTATTTCAGAGCCCCAAACCAGGCACCTAAGATTTCCTTCTAAAATAAATGGACAATAGTTGAGAGCAAATCAGTCTAATTAACACATTAACTGATTATAGATGAAAATTCCCTAAAAATATTTCAAGCTTATGTTTCAGAATTTCATTAATCAAATATTGAGAACATCTTGCAGTATTTTCTCTCACAAAGGAGACTGTTCTCCTCAGCAGTAAGTCCTCGAGCATAAAGTCAAGCACAGGAAGTTTCAGAGATCTGATTCAACGTACGTGGAATCTGAGCAGACGGCCAAGTTCTCTGTACAGGGCAGAGCGAAAGTAGCTTTCTAGTTTGAGTACATGAAACACAGAGTTTATTCTTGTATTCATTTTTTTTAAATATGTTTTTATTGATTTTTTTAGAGAAAGAGGAAGGAAGAGATAGAAACATCCATGTGAGAGACATCGATTGGCTGCCTCCTGCACGCCCCCTACTGAGGATGGAGCCTGCAACCTGGGCATGGGCCCTGACCTCGAATTGAACCTGAACCTCTCAGTCCCTGGGACAACACTCAGTTCACTGAGCCACACGGGCTGAGCTATGCTTGTATTCTTATTTACTAATCATTGCATTATTTTCCATGTGAACAACTGTAAGCCTACTTTTGTTCCAGCCTGTATATGCAGTGATACCTTTGCTCAACACAAGGACCATCCTCCTGTCAGCATTCAATAAGTGGCAAACCACGGAAAACACTAATCTTAATAGCCATGGAGCAGAGACTCTGTGAATGCCTTGTACAGTTCATCACTACACACAGATCTGGCCTCTAATGAAGCCATTTACATGCAGATGCAGGCCTGGGGATGTGGACACCGGTACCAACTCTGGGAATTGTTGTTTCATCTAATCAAAAGAAATTTGCAAATGAAAGCCACATCCGTGTTCATTAACCCCACAGCTCTCTCGATATCGCTTCTCCATGATTCTTAACAAAACTGCAAACCTTCATATGATTAGGTACCCCACTTCAAAGCTTTGTTTCCCCCCCACCCCCATCCCAGGCCTGCATCTGAATGTAGGTCTGTAAGACTGAATACTTTGTAAAGATACTTACTGAAAAGCAACCCCAAGCAGCTCTTTCACATTGATTGGCCTAGATAGACACGTTCTTACTCTCTTCTCAACTAAGAAGGATCTTCTATGATTACAATCTTACCATCACTGAAAATATGAAATACGCTTCAGGATGGGAATCCCAATACAACATGTTTAATTGTCAACTTTATTTTCATGTACACACGATATAAATGTCACAGAGGGGTCTGGTAGCAAATATGAATGACACATTACATTGAAATACAAAGGTATTTGCAGCAAGTCCTAAAAGCAAAGTTCACGGTTATCAGTTGATGCAGGCCCATCACACACTTAATAAGAATTACCCATCCTGTCAACCGCGTGGATGTTCACGGTGCAGAACTTGTGCGGGTGCTTCAGCTGCTCTGCCTTTTCCACGGGGACACACAGAATCCATCACATCTTCACCCGTTCTTATTAGCAAAGGTGATCCTGGGCCTGGACCTTCCAACACACGTAATAAATGTATGGCAATCAATTTACTGCAATTGTTTATTTTGCTAGTAATAGCAAACTGAGTTTCTCTTTCTACAGAATTAAAAGCAAGAATAACTTAGCTTGGTTAATGCATTTCAGCAGTGACCTGCTGGGAAGTCTGGGACTGAGAGGCCAGTAGATCTTCCTGCCCACTCAGTGTCTGGCCTTTTTGCTGAAGCTGCCAACAATGGTCTTAATTAGTGCCAATTATGTTTTTTGTGTGTTTTTTTTAAATGTGGACACCTGCATAATGTGAACTAGATAGAGCATTCTACCACATTTTCTATCAACTATCAAACAACTGTCAGAGACTGACAAATTTTAGAGTTATTGTTCTGGGAAAGATTCAGATGACTAGCCTAGAGGAATATTTCTTTATATTTCATTTATATGTATGCTCTAAATCATCTAGATCCCCCCCCCAATATTTCCTCTTCTAAAGCTCTATACTCATTTTCAGAATAAAAACAGCTTATAGGATCCTATATCATAAAAGCAAACAGGCTAGAGTATGATTTTGTGTTTTCAGCTAACTGACTTTAAAAATTCTATCACTTAATTATTAGTACTGAAGGATTGGCCATAACTATGAAGCCAGAAAGTTCTGCTATAAGAGGGCAGACTTTACATTAAAATGTCAACTATAGAGTCCTGCATTCTTTAGGGAAGAGCTAAGCTTTAGCCCAGTGGCTTTGCAATAGTATTCCATGGATACACGGGCCACTGTGGAGGCTTAAAACAGGAAAGTGGGAGTTCACACCCCACTACTTTTTATCAATTGCCATCCAGAGGAGTTCTACTCTTCTGCAACTAGAAGTATACAAAAGATATATTTTTTATGTATTTTGTGAGTTTTATATCTTTTGAAAGTTTCTGCAGCTAAAAGAATTTGAAATCATTGGCCTATGTAGAAGAAGACAAGAAAGGAGAGGGAGAAGCAAGAAGAAATCATCTATTCTGAAAGAAATCATAGCTTATGAAAGTATAAGGAGGTGGGAATGGCACTATCGCATTGTGTCGTGGTGGATATGCTCGCACAGCATCGTTTTATGGCTCCCGTTGAGGGCAGAGCAGTAAAACAACTGTTGGATTTCATTTTCTATTGTTGCTTAGTCTGTAAGAATGTTCAGCAAGTAGATTTGCAAAAACTTTGAAAGAGCCCATCTGTTCATGTTAAATGATGAAGGAAAGGAAGGTAATTAGGAAAAAGAAGGAAGAAGGGAGACGGCATATTGGGAGAATTTCTTGTTACATATTTGTAAATTATAACTTTAAATAAAAAATACTTGAATTCTGAAGCATGTTTTAGTGTAGAGAAAATGCATATTATATTTACAAATTATTTCACCTTTTTATAACCTCTCATAACCATCACTTTACATAGAGTTTTAGAATTCATAAATGCATAAAAGTCTCATTTAATAATTCACTAAATTATTTTTAAAATATTACATAATGACTAGATCCTAGACACTACGCATTTAGGGGTTCAAAACACATTCAGTGCAAAGAAAAAAACCAGAGAGCAGACAGGAACAATGCACATAAGTGATTTGATAGCAGTAGGCACAGAGTCCTACGGGAAGTTTAAGCCTAGAAGTCCCAGAAACCTTTTTGATGAAATGATTGTAGGGAACAAAAGTCAATAAGCAGAACAAGAGGCAAAACTTAATCCAGTTTAGGTGTATGAGAACAGAAAAGGAAATACTGAATATGATGTTAATAATTTAATCTTTAAATTAATTTTCCTCAAATTATTGTTAAATATTTACTATAGCCAAATGATAGCTCTTCTTAAAGAAAATAATTTAAAGGCTAAATATATCAAAGATAAAAATTCATATTTATTTTTTTTAAGTAAGAGCAGCATCTATTTGGTCTTATGTTGGCTTCAGGTTCCTACCGAAGAATAATTTGCTAATTAATTACAAATGAAAACTGTGGAAAGAGAGGAGGAGACTATCCTATAATTGTACAATAAATGAACATTTCTGTTATTCTGAGCTTAAAAGGGTCCAAACTGAAGTTGCAAAATAGGGACCCTAGGGGGCCGGGGGAGAACAAAGCTCTCACTCACTGTAGTAGTCTGTCATCATTTTCCACTGTCCAGTCCAGAAAACTAGTCTAGGAGGCAGTCCATGAAAAATGAGTTCTATGCTCAATAAATTTTGGAAATTATTTTGTTCCAAAGCCCATCTTTGGAAGTTCACAGTGCATATAAAAATAGCATAAGTCACATAAAGTATTTCTTTAGACTACTTAACTTTGTAGAACTCAGCATTTCCCCAAATCATTTTACTCTGGAACAAGTCGTTTGTGTAACTTTCACACTAGTAATAGTCCATAGAACGGGAGCTTTTTTGGAAAACGCTTTGTGAATTCTTGATTATCTCTCAATTACTTGCCTGAAATAAAAATTAAGCAAGCATAATGCAATTCATCAAAAGACATTTTCCAAATATTCCAAAGCTTCTCCAAGCTGTACCAAATTTTTAAATAACAGTTTCTAATCTAACATGAAATGTGCAGTTGCTAAGGATGCACACAAATCTCTATTCTGTCCATCCCCTATTAACGTTCTATTTGATAACTTATTTGTGCAGTGAATGTTTTCAGAACACCACAATACTTGACAACACTAAATACTGTCACATTAAATACTCCCTTCCTTTTTTTCCCCAGTGACATCATAAATTACTCCTTCCTCCGATTTCCGGCTCACTGACTACTTCTCCCTAGGTTATTTGCTCTTTTATCCTTCTTCATTTCTGGATTTTAATTTTTCTCCAAGGCTCAGGTTGGGCCTGTGTTCTATTTATTTTTTTCCTAATACTTTTAATATTTATATATATTTTTCTTATTTCTTTTATGTTTTATTTCTTTTAATTAATTTATTTTTATTACAATTATTTCTCCTTTTTCTCCCCTAGACACCTTCCTCCCAATCCCTGTCCCATCCCAGCATTGTTGTCTATGTCCATTGGTTATACATATATGCATATAAGTTATTTTGTTTATCTTATCCCTTTCCCCTGTCCCCCTCCTCTGAGGTTTGTCAGTCTGAACTATACTTCTTTCTATGTCTCTGGGTCTATTTTGTTCATCAGTTTATTTTGTTCATTATATTCTGCAAAAAAAGTGAGATCATGTCGTATTTCTCTTTCTCTGATTGGCTTATTTCACTTGTCATAATACTCTCCAGGTCCTTCCATATTTTCTCAAAGGATAAGAGATCTTTCTTTCTTACAGTTGCATAGTGTTCCATTGTGTATATGTACCACAACTTTTTATTCCACTCATCTATTGATGGACACTTAGGCTGTTTTCAGATCTTAGCAATTGTAAATAGTGCTGCTATGAACATAGGGGTACTATTTCTGATGGGTGTTTCAGGCTTCGTAAGACATATTCTTAGAAGTGGGATCACTGGGTTAAATGGCAGTTCAATTTTTAATTTTTTGAGAAAATACCATATTATTTTCCATAGTGGCTGCACCAGTCTGCATTCCCACCAGCAGTGTACTAGAGCCCCCTTTTCTCCAAACCCTCATCAGCACTTGTTTAATGATTTGTTGATGGCAGCCATTTTGGCAGGTGTGAGGTGATACCTCATAGTAGTTTTAACTTGCATCTCTCTAATAATTAGTGACATTGAGCATTTTTTTATATGTCTCTTTGCCATTTGTATGACCTGTTTGGAGAGGTATCTATTTAGGTCCTCTCCCCATTTTTCAATTGGATTCTCTATCTGCCTTTTGTGGATTTGTATGAGTACTCAATATATTTTGGAAATTAGCTCCTTATCTGATGTATCATTGGCAATTATACTCTCCATATAGTGGGTTCCCTTTCCATTTCTTTGGCTGTGCAGAAGCTTTTTAGTTTGATGTAGTCCCATGTGTTCATTTTCTCCTTTGTCTCTCTTGCCTTAGGCATTTTATCATGCTGTTTGGGGTGTCTGAAATGTTGTTGCCTACATTTACTTCTGGGATTTTTATGGATTAATGAGTAACATTTAAGTATTTTATCCATTTTGAGTTTATTCTTGTGTGTGGTATAAGTTGGTCTAGTTTCATTTTTTCGTTATAGCTGTCCAATTTTCCCAACGCCATTTATTTATTTATTTATTATTTTTTATCTTCACTCGAGTACATTTTTCCATGGTTTGTTCAAATAGAGTAGGAGGCAGAGAGGAAGAGAGAGAGAGAAACATCAACGTGAAAGGGACACATCGAGTGGCCACCACCTGCATGACCAACCAGGGCCGGGGACAAACTGCAAATGAGGTACACGCCCTTAGTGGGAACCGAACCCAGGTCTCTCCGGACTGCAGACCAGTGCTCTAACCGCTGAGCCAAACTGGCCAGGGCCAACGTCATTTATTAAAGAGGCTGTCTGTACTCCATTGTATGTTCTTGCCACCTTTGTCAAATATTAATTTAGTATGATCACTTGGATCAATTTCTGAGTTTTCTGTTCTGCTCCATTGATCTATATGCCTGTTCTTGTGCCAGTACCAGGCTGTTTTGATTACAATGGCTTTGTAGTATAACCTGATATCCAGTATTGCGATCCCTCCTACTTTGTTCTTATTTTTCAAGATGGCTGTGGCTATTCAGGGTCTTTTTTGGTTCCATATAATTTTGGGGGTGTTTGTTCCAGTTCTGTGAACTGTATCATTGATATTTTAATGGGGATTGCACTGAATCTGTTGATTGTGTTGGGTAGTGTCGACATTTTAATAATGTTAATTCTTCCAATCCATGAACAGGGTATGTGCTTCCAGTTTTTTATATCTTCCTCTATTTCTTTGTACAATGTCCTGTGGTTTTCTGTGAAGAGGTCCTTTACTTCTTTAGTTAAGTTTATTCCTGGGTATCTTAATTTTTTTTCCTGTAATAATAATTGATATATATATATGTATTGGTTTCTCTTTCTGTAATTTCATTATTGGTGTATAAGAATGCTGTCAATTTCTGGATGTTAATTTTGTATCCTGCTACTTTGCTAAATTCATTTATTAAATCTATTAGAGTTTTGATAGGGTCTTTAGGGTTTTCTATGTACAATATCATGTCTTTGGCGAATTATGACAGTTTCATTTCCTCCTTTCCAGTTTGGATAACTTTTTGTTTTTCTCTTTGACCGCTGTGGCTAAGACTTCTAGTACTACGTTTAGTAAGAGTGGTGAAAGTGGACAACCCTGTCTTGTTCCTGTTTTTAAGAAAAATGTTTTCAGTTTTTGTCCATTGAGTATAATGTTGACTGTAGGTTTTTCATATATGGACTTTACTATGTCAAGATATAATCCCTCTATTCCCACATTGCTGAGCATTTTAATCAGAAATGGGCGTGGGATTGTATTGAATGTTTTTTCAGTGTCTATTGATATGATCATATGGTTTTAATCTTTCATTTTGTTTATGGGGTGAATCACATTTATTGATTTGTGAATATTGTATCAGCCTTGCATCCTACGGATGAATCCCAGTTGGTCACGGTGAGTAATTTTTTTAATGTGTTGCTGGATTCGATTTGTGAATATTTTGTTAAGGATTCTGGCATCTAGATTCATCAGTAAGATTGGACTGTAGTTTTCTTTCTTTGTAGTATCTTTACCTGGTGCGAGAATTAGAATTACGTTGGCCTCATAAAATGAGTTTGGAAGTTTTCCTTCTTCTTGGATAGTTTGAGGAGAATGGGTGTTAGATCTTATTTGAATGTTCAGTAAAACTGCCCTTTGAAGACTTCCTGGCCCGGGCTTTTGTTTCCTGGAAGTTTCTTGATTACATCTTCAATTTCTTTAGTGGTCATTGGTCTGTTCAAATTTTCTATCTCTTCCTGGTTCAGTGTTGAGAGACTGTGTGATTCTAGAGATTCATCCATTTCACCTAGATTGTCCAAGTCTTTAGAGTATACTTGTTCATAGTATTTTGTAACGATTCTTTGTATTTCTGTGGTGTCACTTGCTACTTCTCCTCTTCCGTTTCTGATTTTGTTTATTTGAGTCCTCTCTCTTTATTTCTTATTGAGTTTGCTTAAGGGTCCATTAATCTTGATTATCTTTTCAAAGAACCAGCTCTTTGTTTCATTGATCTTTTGAATTGTTTTTTAGTCTCTATGTTGTTTGTTTCTGCTCTGACCTTTACTATTTCTTTCCTTTTACTTGCTCTGGGTTTTTCTTTTTGTTTACTTTCTACTACTTTAAGTTGTGAGGTTAAATGCAAATAGAAAAATTTCTTGATTCTTGAAGTAGGCCTGTAGTGCTAAGATCTTCCCTCTCAGGACTGCTCTCTCTCTGTCCAATAAATTTTGTGTTGTTGTGTGTTCATTTTCATTGGTTTCCAGGACGTTTTTAATCTTCCTTGATCTCCTTGGTAACACATTCATTATTTAATAACATGTTATTTAGCCTTCTTGTGTTTGAATGTTTTTGAGTGGTTTATTTTTTGTAATTGTTTTCTAGCTTCGTGCTTTTGTGATCTGAGAAGATGCTTGATATGATTTTAATCTTCTTGAACTTATAGAGACTTAGATTGTGTCCTATCATGTAGTCTATTTTTGAGAATGTCCTGTGTGCACTTGAGAAGAATGTAAATTCTGTAGGTTTGGGGTGTAAAGTCTCTGGAGATATCTATTAAATCCATTTGATCCAGTGCATCATTTTGAGTTTCTGTTTCCTTGTTAATTTTTTGTCTGGAGGATCTATCCAGTAATGTCATCAAGGTGTTGAAGTCCGCTGCTATGATTGTATTGCTATTAATTTCTCCTTTGAAGTCCCTCAAAATTTTTTTCATGTATTTTGATGGTTCTATTTTGGGGTGTATATGTTTATCAAAGTTATATATTCCTATTGGATAGATCCTTTTATATTATGTAATGTACTTCTTTGTCTCTAGTTATGGCCTTCGTTTTGAAATCTACTTTATTAGATATGAGTATTGCTATCCCAGCTCTTTGTTCCTTTTCATTTCCTTGGAAGATTTTTTTTCTATCCCTTCACCTTCAACCTATGTGAGTCTTTTGTTGTGAAGTGGGTCTCTTCTAAACAACATATATATGAGTCATGCTTTCTTATCCAATAAACTACTCTATATATTTTGATTGGAGCATTTAATCCATTTACATTAAAGGTGATTATTGATATGTACTTATTTATTGCCAGTTGATTTTTTTATTGTGCTTATTTTTTCTTCCTATTTATTCTGCTAATTACAGCAGTCCTTTTAACATTTCTTGCAGTGCTGGTTTGGTGCTATTATATTCCCTTAGCCACTCTTTGTCTGGAAAACTCTTTATTTCACCTTCAATTTTGAATGATAGCTTTGCTAGATAGAGTAATCTTGAATTCAGATCTTTGTTCTTCATTACCTTGATCACTTCATGCCATTCCTTTCTGGCCTGTAGCGTTTCTGTTGAGAAGTCAGCTGATAGCCTTATAGAGGCTCCTTCGTAGGTAACCTGTTGCTTATCTGCCTTTGAATTCTCTCCTTGTTTTTAATTTTTGGCATTTTAATTATTATGTGTCTTGGTGTGGGCCTGTTTGGGTTCTTCTTACTTGGGGACCTCTGTGCTTTTTAAACTTGTATGCCTTTTTTTCTT
The DNA here is from genome assembly GCF_014108415.1 of Molossus molossus. NCBI lineage: Eukaryota > Metazoa > Chordata > Mammalia > Chiroptera > Molossidae > Molossus > Molossus molossus. The sequence continues at coordinate 160,604,568 of NW_023425344.1, read as the reverse complement.
CACTAGGTGGGGAAGTTTTCTGTCACTATTTCTTCAAATATATTCCATAACCCTTGCTCACTTTCTTCTTCTGGAACTTCTATGATGAGGATTTTCTTACATTTAATATTGTTCCACAGTTTTCTTAAGCTGTCTTCCTGTTTTTTAATTGTTTTTCTCTTTTGGTATTCTGATTGGTTGATTTTTTCTACCCTGCCTTCTAATTCACTAATCTGGTTCTTAGCTTCCTCTATTCTGCTGGTTATTCTTTCTAATGTGTTCTTTATTTCTGCTATGTCATTCTTCATTTCTGCTTGGTGGTTTTTCATTTCCATTTGGTTGATTTTCAATGTTTGTATATTCTTACTTATGCTGTTGAGCTTCCTCATTATCATTACTCTGAACTCTACCTCTGATAACTTGCTTAACTGTATTTCATTTATATAATTTTATGTAAAATTCTCTTCTTCTTTTATTTGTGATTTGCTTCTTTGTTTCACCATTTTGGCTGTCTCAGTGGGTTGAAGCCTGTCAAATTTTCTCTGTGTTGTGTTGGTGTTCTGCTGACCTGGTGGTGTTAAATTCCCGAGGAAAGGGCTGTGTCTTCTCCCTGGGCCTCTGGGAAGGAGCTCTTTGAGGGGATAACTTCTTTCCTATGAGGGAGTGATTCAGCTCAAAACTCCCAGTGGTCTTCCAGCTCTCCAAACTCCTGAGTCTGTCCACACAGTTCCAGTCCAGTGTGCCCTCTTTCTGCTGGAGACCAAGGTGTGTGGCTGTAGCTAATTTAGTGTTCTTTCCTGGAATTCTGAACTGTGGAGCCAGTGTTAGATATTAACTCTGAGGTAACTGCCTACAGCTAAAACAACTGCTGTCTGTGGGCTCCCAGTCTGCCCTCTCGTACCTCCACAGTTCCTATCAGGCTCAATTTGGTGTCATCATTCCATCCCTGGTTATATGAGTTCTTTCCAGATGCTTTTCTGCTGGTTTTTCCCAACAATTTGCCTTTTAGTTGTAATTCCAGTTTGGTCCTGGGAGATAGACTGTGTAGCTTCCATTCACTCCACTGCCATTTTCTCATCTTACTCTCAATATTTAAATAACATTGAAGTACATATCTTCAAATTTCAATTCCACAGTTCCATAACTCTATTTTTTGTTATAGTAAAAATGCTGGGGTATTTGTTCTCTATTGTTTTTTCAGAGCCTTTCTTTCTTTTTCTTTTTTTTTTTCTTAATCAATCAGGTGCAGCACAATTTCCAGAAATGTAGCAACTTACCAACAGTCTACTAATCTGAATCTAGGCGGTTGTCACTCTTGCTTGTTCTTGATTTCCTGTTTTCCTTGCAGGGAAGACCAGGAGGTGGTGCCGGTTTCTATACGCACTGCTCTCCCCAGGTGGACCCATTTGAAGGCACACATCCTCTCACTGTCTCTGTTCTTGGAAGGGCCGTCAGATACAAGTGCTGGATCCCAAAGTGGTTGCAGGAAAAGCTCAGAAATAGCCTAATTTATAGCACAGACACTGACACCTGGTATTCATAATCAAGTATTGGTGTCACCTGTACCTCTGAGGTAGAGATGGAGGTGGGGCTACAAAGAGGATCATTTGTTAAAAATTGCTGAGGAAGTGATTAATGCTTCAACCCCATCTCCTACTTCATGCAGCATGATGCCTTTCCCTCTCCAGTTCTGGCAGAGGATGTGGCAGATACTGGGCCTGTGTTCTTTCTCCTCACTTTTCATTTTCCAACTGATCATCTCTAACAGCTTAAAATACTACTTGATGATCCTTAAATGGATATTTTTAGCTTCTTTTTCACACAAGCTTCATCCTCACAATTTGGGTACCTATCGTAGCCCTAAATCTAATAATCTGATTATAAAATCATCATTAATTTAATCCCTGAAAGTACTGATTTTCATTTCAATCAATTTTTAGGCTTGAAATTCTGACATTACTCATTAATACGTTATACCCAACCAAATATCAAAATCTGATCATGTTTCTTTCACCTATCTATTCTTTCCATATCAATCACCCTCTCAAGTGTATACAGTTATATATGCCTCCTCCTTCCCTGCATTTCTTCTTTGTACTCTCATAAAATGGTCTTCCTAAAATACAGAAGTATTTATGTCAAAATCTTGTCACAACTTATTTTATGGATATTTTTTCTGAAAAATATTATGTACTATAAAATAATATTCAATGCATAAAGTTTGTAAATTAATCCAGAAATGACAAAAGAAAAAAATTACTTAAAATATTCCTTACCCACTGATAAACAGTTAATATTTTTGTATATTTTTGATATTACTAGTATTGCATTTAGCCAATTTTACTAAGTAGTATTACATTTTTGTGTCAAAGATATTCTTTTAAAACATGGGGTTAAATGAATATTTCATGTTCTAAGAGGTATCCTACATCATTTAACTATCTCTATTATTGGATATTTAAGCAAAATTCAGTTTCTCAATATTATTAATAGTATTGTAGAACACTCATTTTTATTTTATTATTTTTTAATGTTTTTATTCATTTCAGAGAGCAAAAGGGAGAGGGAGAGATAGAAACATTGATCAGCTGCCCCCTGCATGCCCCCTACTAGGGATGGAGCCTGCAACCTGGGCATGTGCCCTGACCCAGAATCTAACCAGATACCTCTTGATGCAGAGCATCAAGCTCTACCAACTGAGCCACACAGGTCAGCAAGAACACTCATTTTTATATCACTTCTGATTTGTTCCCCCATTGATATAAATTTCTAGAAATGGAAATTTTGGGTCAAAAGATATGAAAACTTTCAGAAGCACTGGACCAATTTTTACAGGGTAGGGTTTCTTCTAATCTCATAATTTCTTAGTGCTCATTATGTAGATTTTAAAACCACAGCTTGGATTTCAAATCTCTATCTGACCTTATTGCATATCACTATAAATATTCCACTGAGACCATTACAGTTTCCCGACTCTCTCTTAAATACAACGCACTCTTTCTTGTCTCGGGCTTCTATTTATGTTCTTCTTTATTTCAGAATGTTTTTTATCTTCTTTCCCTATTTGTCTATACAAATGATGACCATTCTCCTCAACTCTTGCTTATTTATATGGTCTATCTATATATAATTGGCTTTCCTTCCTAAATTGCTTTTTCCTTTTCTTGAACTCCTGTTTTATTATCAAATATTTTATTTTAATTTTATGTATTTATTAGTTTGTAAAATTTTTGAGTTTTAATTTGAAGTCCACCCCCCAAAAAAAACTATAAAATAACTTAGAATGTTCCAACAAGATACTATGCATCTTGTAAGCTCAGTGAATGTTTGTTGAGTGAATAACTAATAGTTAATAATAAAATAAATAGTTAATAAGATAGTAACTTATACATTAGTGATATGTTGCAAATGTTATATTCATTTCATTTTCCTTGAGAGTTGAAATTTTAGCAAGATGTTATAAAAGGTCACCAAGTAAACTTTAGTTTCAGAATGTTTTCTTTTCTCAATTATCCCTTTCATTGCCTTTGTTTGTTAGGAACAGTTGAAGCATTTAATAATTTTTCTTTATTGATTTTAGAGAGAGAGGAAGGGAGAGAGAGAAAGATAGAGACATCAATGAGAGAGAACATTGATTGGCTGGCTCCTGCATGCCCCCTACTGGGGATCAGGCCCACAATCTGGGCATATGCCCTGACTGGGAATTGAAGTGGCAATCTCTTCATGCATGGATTTATACTCACCACTCAGCCATACCAACTGGGCAGTTGAAGCATTTAAATTTCAATCAGCTTCCTCCCTAAACCAACCCCAAAGTGAGTCTTAGAAGGTCCACTCTAATGTTATCCCCCAAAAGCATGTACTCAGGAACTGAAATATTATTAGAGAGAGAATATAAATAAAGATGTATTCTTAGAAATCACTAAGATGATTTGTTGCATTGCAATGCTTGGTAAGGTATCAGAATATTTTCTCTAAGATTTATAGTTTTATGACCATCATCAACCTTGGCAGTAACTTCGCAACTTATTGTAACAAAAATGTTGAGACCTACTACAAAATTAGAAAAAATGATAGAAATTGATTCTTAAGTACATTCAGGTAATTGTTAGAATATAAATATAAGATTTGTTTCTACAATCTCTTACTTTGAATGCTATATACATTATTGGCTCCTTCAGTTGGAATAAGGTTAATCCAGACCTTGCAATCATGATGACTAAAATCATGTTGTTAATGTCTTTATTACAATGTTTATAGATGAAATTGTGTTTAGTTGAACAAGACCTTTAGCAACCATTAAGAGAAAATTAAGTAATTCTGGGTTTTCTGATCCAGCGGAACTTTAGGAAGCATTGAACTTATATAATAAAAGCAGTTAAAGGAATATTCCTACCTTAAAATGACAATTCTGGCTATATTTTTTTTCAACATAATTTTTGAAATAGAGACTTTGACCACACTCCACCTCCTGTTACTCAAGTTTCATTGTATTAAAATGTCTAATTTTGCAAAAAAATAAAAAAGAATCCCTTAATATACAAAATGAATTCCAACTTTGATCAAAGCATTTGTTTTATTCATTTCCTACTGATTTCTAAAACAGGCTATGAATTTACACATGGAAAAGCACTTGGTTCTACCTTTAAGTGATTATGTATTATAATGAAGAAATTTGGAAGGACTGTTTCAACTTCCAATTATTGTTTCTCTTTAATGATTCAGAAGGAATCAGGACAATCTAATTTAACCACACAGAAACAGATTTTAACAGGTAAGTTAGCTGATGATAAAGATTTGGAGATTTCACTTTGCCTCTAACTTGTCCGACTTCTTTTGTACATTCCTCATTGACCTTAGATAGAGCCATAATATAGAACTAGGAAACAGAGTAGACCATAAAACCCTTGGCCTAAAACCGCTTAATGAAGTTCTAGTTTTTCATATAGACATATGAGTTAAGGTTTTACATTTTTATCTTTAATAGTCTGTCCACCAGAAACAATTGAAGAATGAGAACAAAATGCTCAGGAGAGCTAAATCTCTGATTTATGTTTGTAAAAGCAGTAACTTTCTATGTCCTGAAGATTCTGCAATATTTTTCCATGTGTTATCTCTTTAATCTTAGAAATATCACTGTGAATCAGATTATTTTATCCACATTTTTATAAGTGAAGATATTAAAAATGAAAAAAGGCAGTTTAATAATGTCACAAAGAGAAGTAAAACAGCTGATAAATCAGGATCTAAGGCAATAATGTGACTATGATTTTTGGGAAAATAAATAGAATATTTGCACTTAAAAAGGATCATAAAAAACTAACTGGAAATAAAGAGGAGAATGCTTGCTTTCTTTTTGATCCTGGACTGGAATTCTTTAACATCTCACTGATGATCTGAATAGGCTATAACCCTAGGTCTAAAGACTGAATCCACCCAGCACCTGTGCATGACGTTGAGCCATCTGTGTGATGCCTCTTGCTGCCTTAAAAAGACCCTATGCCTAGAACAGAAAGTACTTTCAGAGAAAGAATGACATTGACTTGACCTATTTCCCAGCTGCTTGGGGAGTATTCACACACAGGTCTAAGACTGTTTGCCTATCTATCCAAAGGAAACTTTGGATGAATTGCTCATTCATTATCCCACCGTCTACAATTCAGGGTTTCTCTCTGTGAGGGTGCTCTATTACTCCTCAGTAATATCAAAAAGGCTAAAGTTACATAAACAAGACAACTTTGTCCTCCACCCTATTGTGAGAGAATGCTTAAAATATCTGTCTCTTTCTAAGTTGCTATGAGTCTCTGTTAATGAAAGGATAAATAAGGGCATATGTTAATGAGGCATCAAATGCAAACTGAATGTAAATAAAAGAGAGGCCTTCTAAATGTGAAAAATATTTGGAAGTAATTTCTCTTCCTTCATCTTTCCCTCAGAATTCACTTGCTCATGAGTTGTTGAGAGAATAAATCACTGGTATTGAGGGAAAAGAAGCAATCCTGTATGTGCTTAAATTATATAAGTTGTAAATAACCTTACCTACTGTTTCATATGACTAAGACCTTCCATATTTTTAATAGTAAATTACTATAAAAGACATATTTCTGCAAAAGTAGAACCTATTGTATAAAAAAGGTTTGATGCCTTCTATTAATGTAGGAAAAATTTAGAATTATATTGCTTTTTAGTTGTGAGTCTCTTGGTATATGCGATTCACAAATTCAAAGAGAAAAATTCCTTTTACACAAGTTTTTGTTTGATTTTGACCAAAGATGTGGAACAAATTAAACTTTTCCAGAAGGTTGTATAATTAGTAGTATGGCTCTTAATTCTTTAATCCTTTTCCATAAGATTCCTAGTAACCTATCACTTACAAATATATTGATTATGTCTACATTCATCCATCAAACAGAACAAATGCATTAATACTGCATAGAGCTATGCTATGATTAGCTTCTAGATATTTTAAATCCCCCACAGTATATTATTTATAAACAAATAAATAGACAAACATAAACAGACAAAACATTGGTGTTTATTTCTCACCTGAAGTGTTCCAAGAATAATATCAAAAAGAAAATGCATAATAATGCCTAGCAATCTGTACTAAGCCTCCTACAATGAATTCAGGATAATATAGAAAGTCAAGACAATGAAAAACATTTGTCAGTAACCAACCTCCTCCACACAATGCCAAAGCCATGCTTTTCTGATAGATAACCATCTCTGAATAATAGCCGAATAAAGTAGAGGAAATGAACTGTATAGAGATGATGTCTACAAACCTACACAACAGTATGATAAACAGCACATAATGCCTTCTTACTTACTCCTACCCCTTCTCTGCTTCCAGACCCCTGAGAACTGTGTGAAACAACCAACTCAATATAATTCTGCATATCATAAAATGTCCAATTTCCAGCTCTAGATTGGAGTTATGGTTGCCATAGTGATATATCTTGCTTTGGACTCTGTTGACATACTAAGGCTGTGCATTACAGTATAGCAAAAGCAGCAACTTGTCACCTGTTTGATTTACATAGAAAAGCTAGGGAGAGGAGTTTACACTGTGATCTCTTATCCTGTGAACCCTACTGTGCAGTCTTTCTGGTAAGGTCAGGTTCTCACTCCCAATTGCTCAGAGCCTGTTGAGCTATCCTGGTTTGTTTTTAACAGCAAATCTAAGATGTTTTTCGTCTGGGAAATAGAATGTCCAGGGGGTAGCCACTACTTGGGCCTGGCTCCACCTCATTAAACTGTCATCACACCCACTCTCATCTTCCCGTGTCAGCACCAAACCTACTTACTCACGAACTTCCAAAACCAGCTCCTGGATTTCCCAATTTCAAAGAGCTTAAAAATAAGTTATTGGCAAGCCATGTAAATAAAAGATAAAATAATTACAAAATAAATAAATAAATAAAGTTTTTTAGGAATGAAAATTAGAAATGTCTTTATACTTGCCTATTTCCAGAATGCTAAACCATAAATGTTGATTTTAAAGAATAACTTCATAAATGCCATTTATTTTCCTTTGATTCCTAATTCTCAATTTATATCTCCTGACTATTTCCTTGTCACATCCCACTCACCTGTTCTTGCCTCATGTGAACTGTGCCTTTATGGATTAGACTACCGCCTCATCCTTCCCTCTACCTTGAAGTCCCACCCCTTCTCTCTCTCTCCCTTGAGAGACAAAACCTACTTGCCCTTCGAGAAGACTGGCAATCTCTCCTATTTTGGGATTCCTGCTTAAATGGCATTTCCTTAAGGACTTCTTCTTTGATCTACCCCACCCTCCCAATACACCCTTATCCCTGACAAGATTAAGGCACCTTACACTTTCTCTAGTAGCAACCGGCACTTTACAGTTAAGTTTTTATTATTTGGGTAATTATCTCCTTATCGTTTATCTTCATCATCACACTGTAAAGTATAAGAAAACTAGCATTGTGTACACATAATAGGTCACCTATCAATCATAAATAATCATTGAATGAATAAAATAAATGAATAGACATATGAATGAATAAGTAAATGTCTTGAAGACAATAAAGAGACATTGTTTTTGTTAATATATCGATTTGCTTTGCCTTAGTTGTGGATTATCTATACCAAAAGCACTTTTAATAATGTTGCATACTTTTTCTAACCCTGGACAGTGAATTAAATTATGAAGAGTATTTTTATTATAACACTTACAATTGATAAGTCTAAAATATTTTCAGTTGAGACCTTGATCTGCTTTAAAGATGAGTGGCTCATTACAATACTCACTACAGGGAGTATGTATATTTGGGGGCTCTGAGAAGACACAAATAAGGCGAGTTCCCTGCCCTGCTTGCAACTTACTCCAATATCCCATGGGAGACACCACACCCTCCAAAAGAAGAGCTTGAAAACAATGAGAAGGAAGTATAGTAATACATTCTTTGTGTGGTGCACATTTAAATAAAAATTTCCCTAGCACTTTGCCTGTATCTTCCTGGAGCATTTTATCATATGTCAGATATGGTTTGCATCTCTGTGCTTCAGAAGACATAATCCCTGTCCTCACAAGCACATATTCCAGTCAGGAACACCAACTAGAAAAAAGGTGATTCCTACCTAACAGAGTCAGGGCTCTGCTGGAACTGGGAACAAAGGTCTATGGGATACTTACAAAGAAGAGAGCTCATTTGCATAGAGACATAGGTTTTGTCAAGTGCACTAACAGAAAAGAGCATTGTACACCTTTTCCCACTGTTGATTTCAATCTGTATCCTTTTGCTGTAATAAGTTATAACTGTACTAAAAAAGGAAAAGACTGTATGGAAAAAGACAGGCGGTCTTTACAGGATATATTTTAAAATGAGTGTGGCAGTAATGATTGAATCTTCTTTTAATGTACAAAAATTATTATAGCAGAAAATCCCAAAGGACAATTTGGAGATAATCAATTCCAAATTTTCTTCTGCATTTTTATAATTGATAATTATCCTATTTATCACAATGCTGAATGTTTTCACCATAGCATAGTATTAATAGAGTGGTCACTGTAATAAATAGGCTGATACCAATGTCTTTTTGACATTGTTGAACTTAGTGTCTTCTGGGTTTAGCTGCAGTATAGCTGAACTGTTGGAATGATCTACACACACTCCATCTGATTATAAATCTTGAAAAAAAATGTAATAACCTAGAAAGTAAAACAACTTAAGATTTCCAGTATACTATGAACTCTTTGGAATATGGAAAGATTGTCTATGTTTAGGGCTCAGAATGTATGAGTTAATGTCCTACTAGATTGGGGGATGATAGTTATTCTTTATTAAATGCCACCATCATGGAAAACTTATATTTGAAATAAAACTTAGAAAAGTATTTTCTTGATCAGAAACTGAAGAAATTGGAGTTCTCATGGAGTTCACATAAAAAAAGGACTGTTTTATGTTTATATATGTAGATTTATGTCACTGAATATTAGTATATTTCTTAAAATACCTGAAGAGTACCTGAGTTGACTTGTTTCTGCAAATTTTGTTTAATATAGGATTTGTAAACTTATTTTTTTCTTATAACATTTAAATAAATAAAGTTAATTTCATTTTAAAGTGATATTTATTCTTACTACTTAATTTAAAAAAAAGTATTTTAAGATGAATAGGGGATCATTTCTAGTGAAAAAATAAAATATTTAGAGAGTAGAAATTCTAGGTATTGTGAATATTATTATAAACCTGTGACACTACAACCAGATTGAGATGGGAGGATCTAGACAATGGAATATCCTCTTTATCTTGGATTAGAAGGGATACAAAAATAAGTGGTAATATTGTGACATCAACATAGAAATTGAACACATAAGAGTAATTTTGGTTATTTCACAGGTTTTCAAAAAATTTTCCAAGTAAAAAAATGGCGGCAGAGGGAATGGAAGTTACACCAACCATCACCCGGGACCAAACTGGAATTACAACTAAAATAAAGACAAATTGTCAGGAAAAAGCAACAGAAAAGCAGCTTGCGAGGACCATATAACCAAGGACATTGACTCAATCCTGGTAGGACTGTGGAGGTGTGAGAGGTGGGCTGGGAGCCCATAGACAGCAGTGGTCTGAGCTTTGAGCAGCGCCCTCAGGGTTAAAATCCCAAGTGGCTCCACAGCACAGAGCCGGGACAGAGTGCTAAAACAGCCACGGCCACTCACCTTGGGCTCTGGCAGAGGGAGGGTGAAACGGATTGGAACTGTGTGGGGACACTATGGGTTGGAGGGCACTCAGAGCTATTGCTGAGTTGCGGCCACGCAGGACAGTGGCCATCTTACTCCTTCCCAGGGCTCTGGGGAGAGGCAGCCCCTCCCTCAGAGATGAAACCACACCCCATGGCCCATTGAAATGCAAATTGAGACTCATTAACAACCAGCATCTGCCCCACCCTCAGGAAATCCCCTTACACTGAACACCTGAGGGAGTTTTTCATTCAACTGAGACCCCAAGGCTCTTCAAGTAACCAGGACTAATAGCCTCCAGGCAAAAAGCTAGAGGATAACTGAACCATTCCTAGGCTAGCAACTCTAACCAGGAAAGTAAGACTTGACAGTGTTGTTTAACTTGGGTCCTCCCTCGCTCATTCAAACCCAGGAGAGGGAGCCACAAACAGGAGAACATCTACACACAGAGAAAATTTGGCAAGCTCCAAAGCCCACTGAGATAGCCAAAATGGTGAAACAAAGAAACAAATGCTAAATGAAAGAACAAGAGACCTCTACCGAAGATGAGATAAATGAGGTGCAGTTAAGTAAGTTAACAGAGCTAGAATTCAGAGCCATGATCTTGAGGAAGCTGAACAGCATGTGTAAGGACATGAGTACCATGAGTAAAGACATAGAAATGTTGAAAATTAACCAGTTGGAAATTAAAAACCACCAAGAAGAAATGAAGAATGACATATCAGAAATAAAGAACACATTGGAAGGTCTAAACAGCAGAGTAGAGGAAGTGGAGGACCACATCAGTGAATTAGAAGACAGGGTAGATAAAAATCAACCAATCAGAAAACCAAAAGGGAAAAAAAAAAAACAATTAAAAAACAGGAAGACAGCTTAAGAAACTGTGGGACAACTGGAAACAGATTTAATATTCACATCATAGGAGTCACCGAAGAAGAAGAAAATGAGCAAGGTTTAGAGAATATATTTGAAGAAATAGTGACAGAAAACTTTCTTAACTTGGTGAAGTAAGAAGGCATTCAAGTTCAAGAAGCACAGAGAGCCCCAAGTAAGAAGAACCCAAACAGGCCCACACCAAGACACATAGTAATCAAAGTGCCAAAAATTCAAGACAAAGAGAGAATCCTAAAAAGCAGCAAGAGATAAACAACAGGTTACCTACAAAGGAAACCCCATAAGGCCCTCAGCTGACTTCTCAACAAAAACACTACAGGCCAGAAGGGAATGGCATGAGGTAATCAAGGTCATGAAAAACAAGGATCTGAACCCAAGACTACTCTACCCTGCAAGGCTATCATTCAAAATAGAAGGTCAAATAAAGAGTTTCCCAGACAAAAAAAATCTAAGGGAATATATTAGCACCAAACCAGCACTGCAAGAAATGTTAAAAGGACTGATGTAATTAGCAGGAGAAATAGGAAGAAAAATAGAACCACACTAAACAAAACTGGCAATAAATAAATACATATCAATAATCACCTTAAATTAAAATGCATTAAATGCTCCAATCAAAAAACACAGAATAGCTGATTGGATAAGAAAGCATGACTCGCCCTGTCCAGTTTGGCTCAGCAGTTAGAGCATCGGCCTGCAGTCCAGAGAGACCCGGGTTCGGTTCCTGCTAAGGCGCGTACCTCGGTTACAGTTTGTCCCCAGCCCTGGTTGGGTTGTGTGGGTGGCAGCCACTCGATGTGTCCCTTTTATGTCAATGTTTCTCTCTTTCTCTCTTCCTCCCCACCTCCCCACCAACCCTTGCCTCTAGGTGCCCCATGATTCTGGTGGTAGGAGACCAAGCATCCCATGAAGATGCAGTGGTCAATAGAAATTTGTAGGGAATTTGGGGTTGGGTGAGGGAAGGTTGGAGTCCTAGGGTGGTGGTTAGAAAGGTATCTTGCCAGGAGTCAAGCTCTGTTTGGGACACAGATAGCAACTTTGGTGCACAAGAGGTTGATTCCTGGTAAGAAGGAAATGGGCAGGGGCTGAGAGGAAAGGAACTGGGGACTAGGTGCTTGGGTCCCTTGGACAGGAGGGGCTACAGGAAGTGTGACCACATTCACTCAGCTTCCTACTTGCTCCAGGTTGAATGTAATTCAAAACTGTCCCCCCCCCCCAGACTTCTTTCCTCAAGGTCAGTCACCCTACTCCATGCCCAGCCTAAGTCCTGGCCCCCTGTCCAGAGCCATATATCCTGAATCCTAGATTCAGCTTCTAGCCTCCAGCATCCTATCTGGGAGCGAGTGGGGTGGATGAAGTAAAAACAAACAAATAAACATAAAAAACTCTAAGGGCCTGGAGTGGGGAAGCAGGGGGAGACCCTTTCTACCTCCCGCTAGCTCACTTGGTTCATGCGTGTATCACTTTTTCTTGGTGACTGTCTCCTGAATAGATAGCCACCTCCAGAGGTCAGCCCCACTCAGGTGAGTAGCCCCAGCCATCTGAGGATTAGTGTCACTGAACTATGCCCTTTGCCACACATCCCATCCCCAACTGGCCAGGGCCTTGGACTCCTGCTCAGCTCGTAACCTCACCTCACTGTCTCCCTCTCCTCATCTTACTTCCTCAGCCAGGCAAGCTGACTGAGGCCTTCAAGTACTTCCTGCAAGGCATGGGCTACAGTGAGTAGAGGGCCAGAGGCTATTATGGAACAAGGGATTGCTGCAAGGATGAGGGATGGCCACTGAGGGAGGAACCATTCTCGGCTACTTCCCGCACTTACTGCCGTCTGCCAAATCAAGCTCACTGACCCCTGGCCCCATCTGGGACTCTCACACCCCACCCTGAGTGGCCAGCCTCTCTCCCTACCTCCTCTTTGCCTGCCTGCTTATCCTTCTTTCTCCACAGTGGCCTCATCCTGCATGACTCGCCTGTCCCGGTCTGGAACAGCCTCCCTGACCAGTGCGGCATCCATTGGTGGCAACCAGTCCTGCTCTCGAACCCTGTCCCCGAGCAGTGAGTCTGGGACTCCCTCTTCAGGGCCCTCAGGGCACACCATGGAGGTCTCTTGCTGAATGGCCCATGTTGCCCTGGTGTGGGACCCAGCCCTCGCCTGGGAGGTGCATGGAACACTGGGCCAGAGTGAGCAAGGGAAGATGGACAGATGTCACCAACATCATGATCTTAAAAAAAGAAGTACAAAAAGCTGACTGAAGTGCCCAAGGACATCTCGTGACCACCCTCCTGCAGGATGCTTCGTGAGGTCACCTAGATTCCAGTTCAGATGGTTCAATACAATCAACAGACCACACCTCATGCATTTTCTCTCTTTTTTTTAATCCTCACCTGAGGATATTTTTCTATTTATCTTTAGACAAAGTGGGAAGGAGAGGGAGGGAGAGAAAGGGAGAGAGAGAAACATCAAAGTGAGAGGGTCACATCGACTAGTTTCCTTCTGCATGACCCTGACTGGATGAACTGCAACCAAGGTACGTGCCCTTGACCAGAAATGAACCCGTGACTCATTGGTCTGCAGGCTAAAGCTCTAACCACTGAGCAAAACTGGCCAGGGGGCCTCATGCAGTTTCTGTAGAGGTTGTTGGGTCACTCAGTTGAATCCAATCTTAAGACTCCTTTAGGTGAGTCACAGCAACCAGGGTTTCCTCTCAGAAATTCCTCCGCCTACATGAATCCAAGAGTTGGGGGAGTTCATTAGACTATATCTGTGGTTCTCTGAGAAGCTTCTCAATGAGTATTAACAATCATCATCAAGGGAGTCTGGCCTGTGTGGGTCATTGGTTGAGCATCAACTCATGCACCAAGAGGTTGCTGGTTTGTTTCCCGGTCAGGGCATATGCCCAGGTTGTGGGTCCGATCCCCATTTGGGGGCGTGCAGGAGATAGCCAATTGATGTTCTCTCTCATCAATGTTTCTTTCTCTCCCTCTCACTTCCTCTCGTTCTAACATCAATAAAAGAAAAAAAAAATCATCAGGGGGACTTCAGATATTTTGTGGCTGTTGCAGGCTGACTTGGGCTCTTGGAGCACAAGAAGTATAAATGAGAAGGCACTTCACAGTATTATTGGCCAGAGTACTGTAGATGGAATATTACAAGGTCATTTGCCAAATCCCTTCATAGAAACCCCGCAGTCAATAATACCCTTTTCTCCGTGAAACTGAGCTGACGACTAATATAACTTGATGGTTAGCGCTGACACACTGACGTGGAAGTGGGGTGTGGAACACGCTCTTGACTCTTGAGCATTTCATCACTCTCATTGGACCACGTACACTTTAAATGCAGGAGGCCAGGATTAGAAGGGGTGAAGGCGTTGGGTGACCATGCACAGGGCAGGTGGCACGTGCTTAATTGCCACACTGAAGAAAAGATGCCGCATAATTGGAATTATTGGCACAACTTGCTCCTAGGTGAACCAAACATGAAGAAAAGGCAAAGAACTCCAACCAGCATCAGCCTGCTGCTGTGCATTATGGAAGGGGAGGCAGGTCTCCTTAGCACAGTCAACTGCACAGCTAACACTGTTATATTAGCAGGGTAATCAGAAGAGGGAGAACATCTCATTTCTGTGTAAAATGTGAGTGTGTGTGTGTCCGTACCTGCCATGGGGTGGTGTGTGAAATGAGTGACAACCGTGTGTGTCTCTCCTATAGATGTCCCTGCATACGAAGCCCAAGAGTTAGGGAGAGGGAGAGATGCTTTCTGCTGGGAGCAAGGGAGGGGGGTTTGTTGTCCTTGACTGACCTCTTTGTTGGTCTTAGACATTCCAGGCCTGCCCATGGTGGTGCAGTGCCCCCCTGTGGTTGTTGTGGTTCTTCCTAACTTTCCCCAGTTCCCAGTTCCCTTCCTGAGTCTCCCAAGGTTCTTTGGTTCTTTGTGATTTTGCACAGTAGTTACATAAGGAGGGCCCGATACCATGGTTGGTGGCTCCTGCCCACTTTCAAGATCAGGGCTTAGAGGCTCACAGGAGAGGTGGGGTGACTTTACAGAAGCTGAACGACAAACTCCTTACTTTTTGTCTCTACTTCAGCCTAGGACTCCCGTTTCTCTCTTCCTCTCAATCTCAAGGTGTTTCCCGATTTTAGGGACAGAAATCCAAGATAGCTAAGAGGCGGTTCAATGGGAAGGAGAATAAAACTGAAGAATGCAGTGATGAGAGCCTTGTGGTGTCCGCTTGAAAACTGTGGAGCTCATGAAGAGATCTGAAAGGGTAATTCCCCGCAGGCACACACAGTGAGACTGTAGCAGAGAGATGGATGTTAAGTTCTAGAGCACTCCTTTCTGAGCCCCTGCAGGCTGGTTGTATTCCTCTACCAAAGGCCACAGCTGTTCGTGGATGACTCCTTCCCTCAGCCTAGGTGACAGCATTGCTATTAGTCAGCCCCAGGCTGTGTACCCTGACCGGGAACTGACCCCGCAACCTCTTGGTGCGTGCGTCAACGCTCAACCACTGAGCCACACTGGCTGGCTGGTTATACATTTTCATTTAGTTTTGCCTTTATCTTAGCTTCTCTCTGGTCCCTGGGTGTGTAAGCTGGGCTGGCGAGGAGGTGTATACATCGTAATTTGTGGGGAGGGTCATGGGGAGGGCGGACGACAGAAATAAAATGAGACAAGAATGAAACTCTGGAGACCTGCCCATGTTAAGGCCTCTTGGGCTTCTTTCCACTGAGAGTATCTGAAGGGGCAGCCTGGTGGGGGGGCCTGAGCTCACCGGGCACACCTTCTCTTTCCCTGTCTGTCCACCAGTCTGAGACATTCCTCCGCCTCATGGGTCAGGGGCTGGGCAGCAGCCGTCCTGCTTCTCCTCAACTCCAGATCATCGGTTTTTGTACTAGGGCAGTTATTAAGAGAAGTGACACGTTGTAGGGGTTACTCACCTGCAAGACAAATGCCCAGCGGGAGGCCCGAGGCAGAGTGGCAGGCGGGCGGGCAGAGGAAAGCCACCGTGTCGCAGCAGAGCCAAGCAATCACCCTCGGAATCTATGGAGCCTTTCTCCCTTCCAAACACTGCTTCTTTTTAATTTTTTTTTATTTAAATTTTTTTCAATTACAGTTGACATGGAATATTATATTAGTTTCAACATATGCACATAGTGATTAGACATTTATATAACTTACACAGTGACTCCCCTTAAGCCTGGTACCCATGGGACACCGTATATAGTTATTATATTATTGATGATATTCCTTATGCTGTATTTTACATCCCCAAACACACTGCTCCGTAATCCGGCAGCACAAGGCAGCTGGGAGACAGAAGCTCAAAGACGAGCACCCATGTCCCTGAGGCCACACAGGATTCAGTGTGAAAAACAGAAACCAGGTGTTGGCCGGCTCCATGAGCCTCATCTCAGGAGTCCGTTGTTGCAGACAACCTTGTTACCAGGGAGTGAGGCAGGTGTGGTTAGTGTAGCAAAAAGCTGGATCCCCATGGTTTCTGTTTTTAAACCTTTTCTCTAACTGCTGGGAACTCTGGCTCAGTTTCTCAGCACCTTTGGGGGGGGGGCAGGTTGCTGGAATTTCAGCAATGATCCCACATCTGGGGACATGGCTACAAATGAGAAAATGGCTCGGGGCTCTGATTCCAGAAGACATGACTGCATCCAACACTCGCCCTTCCCACTCCCCGCCCCACTAGGCGGATCTTGGGTAACCCGGAGAAACGGAGTAGAGCATGCTTGAAGGGGGAGGTAAAATGGACATTTTATTACACACAGTAGCAAAAATGGAACAAGAGTCAAATCTGGGGTGACGGTCTTTACATCAATTCTCCAGTGTATCGGCACTCACCTAAATACACATCCTTTTCTCGGTCCTGGGTGAGCAGTGGGATCTCACTTAGGAAAAGGCGGAACCCAGCTCATGGGGATGATGTCTAGTGAACGCCACGCAGTCTCAGTGGAGAAGTGTCTGAGGGCCAGAGCCATATGGGAGGTGTCTTCTGGGGGTAGGGACAGCATTCTAGCTGGGTCCATCAGAAAAGTCAGGAAGGTCTCAAGCCCACGCGGCAATAATGGCCATGAAGGTAAAACCGCCAACTACACAGGTCCACTTGACCAAAGGGGACTCAGGACCAGATAGCTCCTTGGGCAGAATTTCTAGGAAGGTGACATAAAGGAATGTCCCAACTGCCACCCCTTCTAACACAGCCTGGGCTAAGTTTCCCTCTTTAGGGTCTTCTCCAGCCACAGCCAGCCCTATGATGAGGCCCAGGGGGGACATGACTGCAAATGTCACTATGCAGAACAGGGACCATCGTAATGGAGTGCCTGACCGCACCAGCCGAAGTCCTATGCCAAACACAATGAACACCTTGTGAGCCAGGACAGCAAGACACAGCTGCACGGTAGCTACTACTGTGGTCTGCAGCCCCACAGCCATACCTTCGAACACCGAGTGGAAGGAGAGTGAGAGCAAGAGGACGAGGATTCGAAAGGGACTGTGGGAGGGTAAGGGTGGAGATCCATCCTTTTGCATTTCAAGGACAGGAGCCGCTCCCACTTCCTCCTTGTGCACTTTTGATTCTTCATTGCCTCCAGGACAGCACTGCAATGCCAGGGACTCCAAAAAGAAGATGAAGAAGAAGCCCACAGACATGACAAGCTGTCCGTAGGGATAGTTCACCTGGGAACAGAGAGAGGGGCTGTGGGACGGGAAAGGACAGAGGTGGGGTGGGAGACTGGAGAGAACGGGAAATGTGGGGCTAGAACATCACTAGAAAGGGTAGGCGATGAAGCCCGGAGGAGACATGAACATGCAACAAGAAAACCAGAGGGACCAAGGGTGCAGTGTCAGTAGGGCTGAAATGATGGGGAGCTTGTCTAAGGGTCCAGAGAAAGGAGGACAGAGCAAAGCAAGGGTTCTGTCTGGCGTTCCATACTCCCCAAAGACGAAGCTGGCTCCTCCTTTCCCTACAGTATCTGAGCGGAGGGGCAGAGGGATTCCTGGTGTTCCTCACGTCCTCCCTCAAAGGGTCTGGGTGTGAGGAGTCTCTGGTTCCCTCACCCCAGGTCAGCGGTGGGAGACACTTACATAAGCTGAATTAGCAGCATCAGAAGAATTTCCCTCACTCTCTGTCCTGCCCTAGGGAGAAAAAAGCAGAAATTAAATGTCCTGTCCCTCCAGCTCCACTGCTTTCCTTAAAGCGCAGCCCGGCCTGTTGTCATTCACACAACACAAGCGTTGTCCCCTTCCCTGTCGTTCCACCCACGTCCTTGGCTCCATCACTTCCCCTTCTCCCCTTGGTTCTGCTCATCATTCTGGCCCCTCAGCTGCTCACCCGCAATAGGAGCTTGTGGACCTCCGATTCAACTCCCTTCAGGGCTTCAGCAGTCATGTGCATGAATCCTGCTCCCATGAAAACACCGGCAGAAATGCAGCCCAGGAGGCTGAGGAGCCAGTGGCGACGACCTAATGAACAGCAGGAGTTATAGTCCAGCAGGCAATGAGGACACGGACAAAGGTGACTGAAGAGCAACAGGCAGCACCCAACATTCAAGCTTGGGGACGGCAGGAGGATCAGAGCAAGGTGTCAGGGTAGGGTGACAGGGTGGAGTCAGACTTAGGTTATGGGGGGAAAGATGCCGAAGGGCTGTACCTCTCAAGGCCTCAATCTGGAACCATTTGAAGCAGATGGGAATAAAGCCACAGATCAGGGTGATAATCAGCAGGGCAAATAGGGAGCTAATTTTCGCTCCTAGTAGTGGCTCCATCCTTGGGGTACAGGATAAGCAGAGGCCTCAGAATGACAAATGGAGTTACAAGCTTTGGAGCAGGAGTGGTGCCTTAGGTGGTTCAAGCTGTAGTGTCCACTACGAGTTGGAAGCTGTTGGATCCTCCCTGTGCTACCTCTGCTTGCGCAGCCTTACAAAGCTGACATAGGCCCTCCTCTGGCCCACACTGACACAAGAAACTCCAGACTCCCAGCAGGCACAGTTCTGTGTTCTGTGTTCTACTCTTCAGTTCCATGACTAATCCCAGGGCTGTGGACTCTTATGCCTGGGGCTAGTCTAATCTAGTTTGTGGTAGCTACTCCCCAACTGTTTTGGTTGGGGACATTTGATCTAAGCCTTCCATATCCTCTCCACCTCAACACAAGTCTTTTTAATTTTTTTTTTTTTTTTTTTATCCTCACCCGAGGACATTTTTCCATTTTTTGTTCAGACAGAGCGGAAGGGAGAGAGAGGAAGAGAGAGAGGGAGAAACATCGATGTGAAGGGACACATCGAGTGGCTGCCACCCGCACGACCAACCAGGGCCGGGGACAAACTGCAACCGAGGTACGTGCCCTTAGTGGGAACCGAACCCGGGTCTCTCTGTACCACAGGCCGACGCTCCAACCGCTGAGCCAAACCGGCCAGGGCCAATTTTTTTTTATTATTATTAATTTATTGTTGTTACAGATGGTTCTACTTTTTCCCTCATTGACACCCTCCTCCCCCTCCCCCTCCCCCCACCTCATCCCCAGCATTGTTGTCTATGTCCATGGTTACGCATTCCTGCATCTAAGTTCTGTGGTCTATCTCTTCCCTCCCCCACCCTCACCCCCTCTTCTGAGGTTTTTCAGTCTGTATCCTACTTTTATGTCTCTGGGGCTATTTTGTTCATCACTTTGTTTTGTTCATTATAAGTCAACACAAGTCTTACAGGATGCTGTGCTGATACCTTTCAGAGGGGATTTGAAGCCACCTAGGGGTAAGGATGAAGTGGGGCTGAGGAGTAGTGTTGCCAGCACTGTGGGAACTAGTAGATGGGGGGACTCCCCCTCTCCTGTAACCTGAGAAAAATAGCACCAGGTATGAAAATATTTAGTGGGCATTGAGATTTCTAGTATCACAACATTGGAACTGTTACCACTTCTGTTTGTATTTCCTGATCTATATCGCGGGACAGCGACTGAGAGTTTTAATACAAAAAAAGTTGCTCTAGCTCTGAAACGGCAAGGCCTAGGGGAGAACAGAAGTGAACCCAGTAAATGAAGGACCCTGCCTGACATACAGGGGTAGTTATGGAAGATTCAGTATTGATGGGATCAACTCTTAAAGGAAACTCATGAGGCAAACTTTGGGAGCACAAGAACAGGCATATAGACCAGTGGAACTGAACAGAGAACCCAGAAATGGACTCAAGACAATATGCTCAATTAATATTTGACAAAGGTGGCAGAGCGTACAATGGAATAAAGACAGTCTCTTTAATTAATGGTGTTGGGAAAATTGGACAACTACATGCAAAAAAGTGAAACTAGACCATCAACTCACACCATACACAAGTATAAACTCAAAATGGATAAAAGATTTAAATGTGACTTATGAGTCCATAAAAATCCTAGAAGAAAATGCAAGCAACAAAATTTAAGAGATCATATGCAGCAGAATTTTCACTGATATATCACTGATATATTACCTAAGGCAGCAAAAGAAAAAATGAACACATGGGACTACATCAAACTAAAAAGCTTCTGCACAGCAAAAGAAACAAGCATCAAAATAGAAAGGGAACCCACTATAGGAGACAGCATAATTGCCAATGATACATCAGATAAGTAGTTAATTTCCAAAATATATGGAGTAGTCACACAACTCAACAAAAGGAAGACAAAAAAAGCAATTAAAAAATAGGCATAGGAGCTGAATAGACACCTCTCCAAACAGGACATACAAATGGCTAAGAGACATATGAAGAAATGTTCAACATCATTAATCATCAGAGAGATGCAAATTAAAACAACAATGAGGAATCACCTCACACCTGTCAGAATGGCCGCCATCAACAAATCATCAAACAACAAGTGTTGGCGAGGGTGTGGAGAAAAGGGGACTCTAGCACACTGCTGGTGGGAATGCAGACTGGTGGAACCACTATGAAAAACAATATTGTGTTACCTCAAAAAATTAAAAATTGAATTGCCATTTGATCCAGTGATTCCACTTCTAGGAATATACCCTAAGAAGCCTGAAACACCAATCAGGAAGAATATATGTACCCCCATTTTCACAGCAGCACTATTTACGATAGCTAAGATCTGGAAACAGCCCATGTGTCCATCAGTAGATGAATGGATAAAAAAGTGTGGTACATATACACAATGGAGTATTATGCAGTTGTAAGAAAGGAAGATCTCTTATCTTTTGAGATGACATGAAGGGACCTGGAAAGTATTATCCTAGGTGAAACAAGCCAAGTAGAGAAAGACAAATATCACATGATCTTACTTATTTGTGGAATATAATGAACATAACAGTCTGAGGAATAGGGTAGACCCAGAGACGTGGAAGTATGGTACAGACCGACAACCCTCAGAAGAGGGAGTGGTGGGTAGAGGGAAGAGATAAACCACAGAACTTCTATGCATGTACGCATAACCAATGGACACGGACGACAAAGCCCAGTACGGGGTGGGGAGGATGAGGAGGTGGTTGTCAATGGGAAAAAAAGGAGAAACATCTGTAACAAAAATAAATTAATAAAAAATTTTTAAAATCTTTTCAAGTATTAAATTTTGGAATACTCATATTTTAATGTGTTATAGGGTTTCAGAAATGATTTGCTAACTTCTTAATATCTAGATTTCTAAAATAATAGCAACTTAACTGTAATTCTCTGAGAACTGTTTAGATCTTCTGGGTATTTGCAAGTGGCCTAGACAATCCAGAATAAGAACATCACATAGGTACCAAAAACATTCTGTACATAATTAGATCTTTTATGTTTCCGCATCCACTCAAAAACAGTTGTAATTTGATGTCTTTACTTAGGGAAGACAGTCAGTGTGTATAGAGATATTTTTTTTTTCCAGAGATTGAACTGGATTTCTAAGAGTTAGCTATATTTATATTTAAAACATGTATCTCACTTGCTGATGTTCTGAGATGCATTAATGAAAAACATATTCATAAAAGAAAATAGACATACTAACTTAGTACCTGTGTACAATTGTGGGTGTGTACAAAACATATCAGAACTGTCATCCCCACAGTTATCCTTACCTGTGCATGCTATTGAACCAACTTCCAATATGGATATAGAGAGAATAGTTTATAATACATAAATAGTTGTGGTATCTATTTATATGGGTGCAATCCATTCTTATTTCAGTGTACTCCACAGGGCATTATAGTTTTCTTCTCTTTTTCCCCCTGCAATATAGCAAGAGTTCACTGTGTACTGCTAGAAATGATATTCCTAGTTGTGGCCGAGAGTAAACAAACTCCAAACAGGATCTCCAGGTCTCTTTATTGAGATGCCCTGAGGGGAGGCAGTGCATTAACAAGTGGGGAAAAAGTAGAGGAGGAAAGGCTCTAAATTCAATGCAGGAAAAGAAGGAAAGGAACCCTCAGAGGAAGGCTATTTACTTTCTAACACTACCTGATAAATAAATTAATTTCCTCTTTCTTCCTCCAGACTTCAAAATGCCTGTGTTGATGATAGAGGCAATGGGGTTGTGAAAAGGAGGAAAAAAGGCATTAGGGACAAGATGGAGTCTCTTGGCTGGATGCTTATAATTATTTACGGTGACTGAATTTGAGGAAATTAAGGGTAACCTGTTACCGATAGCTTTATTTTCAAAATAAAAGAGCCTGTTCCGTTTTAAAACTGCTTGTTTAGATCTAACAGTGGAAAGACACTCACAAACAATGGGTACCTATATACACTCAGACATAAGTCTGCCATTAGGCACTTTAAAAATAGTTAGAACATGATAACAAGAATTTCTATGCAAAGCATATTTGCTGTGAATATTTACACAGAAAATACATTTGCAAACAAATGAATAAAGCAGCCATCTACAGATTATAAATAAAAGCATGGAATTTTTGATAGCTGTTGTTATAGTTTTTTGTTAACAGAGAACTTTCTTTGTGCGGGAATTCTTCGAAACTCTAATCTGCATTTTGCTGATGAGGAATGAGTGCGAGATCATCCCCTCCTGGCCTAAGAGAATGTTCACCTAAAGTATTAGAAACAGGAATAGGGGTCCTAAAAACTAGGTCATATAGTCATATGCACTAGATATACTTCTTTTTTCAGCTGCTCTACACACTTCGTTTGGAAAATGGATCCAATGGATCTGTTGCCACCATTTTTAAAAATATTGATTTGAGAGAGAGAAACATCAGTATTAGAGAAAAACATCAATCAGGTCCCCTCCACATGCAAATTGAGGCCTCAACCTTGGTATGTGCCCTGACCGGAATTGAACCCACCACCTCTTGATGTATAGGACAAAGCTCCAACTAAATGAGCCACACAGGCCAGGGCTGTTGACAACACTTTTAGTTGGGAGACTTTAACCCTTTACCTTGTAGTACTGGTTCCACCACAGATGACTGCCCTTCCCTTTTGTTTACTTCATCATAATTAGTTTCTTACACTATGGGGAAGCAAACAGGGAGCTTTCAACTATTATTGGTAAATAAAAGTCTGTGCATAAATGCCTCTTAATAGCTTATCATCATGTGTAATCAAACTGAGTAATTGCCTGAGAGGTGCCCATGGACTGAGCTGTGCTCTGAATGTCACCACACAACAAAGCCCTGGACGGATAACGCATCAGCAGCGCAGGGGCTCTACGCAGGTCACACAGGTGGGGGGAAATCAGCAAGGTGAGGCAAATGTAAGTGTGCCAATGACACAGGAATAGTATTAGATGGATAGGGGGCAAGTAAAAAGACAAAGAAGCCAAGGAATTGAAGAAAACAGCTTTCACCACTGAATGGAAATTACCGTGAGTGCTGCACTGCACCAGCGACTTTGACAGCTGAAGCAGCAGCACAGAGAACTTGACTAAGATATTGGCCGTGCTGCTTGCTTTGCAAGGGGCTAAGTGTGGTTGACTTTCTCCTGACAAGATCAGTCACTGTTCATACAACACAATGAGCCAAATTCAAGAGTATTTTCTTGGGGGTATTCCTACAAAGATTGAAAAGCAGCAGGCTGTTCGTATGGCTGAATCCACAGGGACACAGAAATATATTCTCCAAATGGCCATTTACCTAAGAATTTTCTTATGTATTATATAAAATTATACTTTGTGAATGTTTACTGTTTTATGTCATGTAACTAAACTTTAATGTCATTTATAAATCAGAAAAAAGGTTTACAGATTTTGATAGTCTTAAATCCACATTTATTTTATCTCATTTGAAACTGGATTTCTCAGACAAGCGTTGTTTTCTTGCTTTCTCTTTTCCCAGTGTTCTCCTACAGAACATGTTATGTACGTGGCAGACTGGCTAACACTTGCTATTGAGCTATACAGTGAGTTAGTTATATTTGTAATACACAATTTATATACTCACACACACGTACACACACACACATACACACCCTGAGTCAAGTGAGCCTTGTTATAGGCTGACATTCCTTGTGACAGATAAGTAACATCTGTGCTGCTTTGTCCACAGACAGTGCATCCATTGGGGGATCTTATACACAAATCCTTTTAAACACACAAGCTCCCCCTTACTTTGCTCTCTTTTTTGCACAAGGATGTTAATATGAATGGAAATTCCAAATCAACTATTCCAGATAAAGTTTAAGTTTCCATTAATATTTAAAGTGAATTATCAGACATGATGTTGTGATATTTCATACCAAGAGCTTGCACAGAGAGGCTTTAAATATTGTTTTCATCACTTTCAAAGGAAAGAAAAATTGTTCTATTCTCAAACAGTGACACTTTAAAAAATAACGTGAGTCATGTAAGAAACAAACAAACAAAAAAGCATGAAATTAGCCATAGAAACTTAGGTAGCACCTCACCTTAAATACTAAAGCTCTGCGTTCTGTCAGATGGGCTCTTGTCAGCACTTGAAAGGGAAGCAACTACAGTTGTTCAACCAGAAGCTATTTGTTTGTCTCTGCAGTGCTTGGCTTATAACAGCTATTTAATAAATATATCTTTAATATTGAACAAATAGAGGTATGAGCTACTACTGTAGGGCACACACACACATAATAGACTGTCTCCACCATTAATTAATAGAATATTGATAAATTAGTCTCATGATTCCCAGAGTAAAAACAGGAACACTTTCTAGAAAAAGAATGACATGAATTGGTCTGACACTGATTGAATCAATGAGCCATATATATATATATATATATATATATATATATATATATATATATATTACAGACTATTGAAGGGACACACTTAAATGATCAGATGGTTGGGAACAGAAGGTTTATGCAGGGGAAGGTTCATGTTCATGTTATGTCAGGCTTTTGCATTTTTTACTCCATTTCATGAGAAACAAGCCATTGAAAGATGTCTTAATAAGAGACTGGTAGGGAAATTAGTGTACTAGAGAGATTAGCCTAGCTAAACTAGAGTCTTGTCTTGTCTTTTCTTTCTTTCATTTTTTATTCTCACATGAGATTATTTTCTTTCTTTCTTTCTTTCTTTCTTTCTTTCTTTCTTTCTTTCTTTCTTTCTTTCTTTCTTTCTTCTCTCTTTCTCTCTTTCTTTCTTTCTTTCTTTCTTTCTTTCTTTCTTTCTTTCTTTCTTTCTCTCTTCTTTCTTTCAGATAGAGTTTCTCTCTTTCTTCTTTCTTTCTTTCAGATAGAGTAGAAGGGAGGGAAGGGGCTGGGAATCTACCCTGCAACCCAGGCATGTGCTCTTGACCAGGAATTGAACCTAAGACCCTTCGGTCTGCAGGCCGATGCTCTAACCCAGGAGTGGGGAACCTTATTTCTGCCAAGGGCCATTTGTATATTTATAACATCATTCACAGGCCATACAAAATTATCAAATTAAAAATTAGCCTGTTATATTTGGTCACACATTTAATTAGCTCACCCCTAATGTGATGGCTAGAACTGCTTCTCTTTGGTGGTACATGTGATGTTAGCTGGTATTGATGTTGCTATTCACAACTGCTTTTCCAAGTTTGCTTCCATGTGGAAGGCAGTTGAATCTTTGCAATGGTAAGTTTTGAAAAGAACTGCTCACAGTAGTAAGTTGTTTCGAACACAGATGCATATTTCAATGCATGTCCCCTCAAAGTGTGAAATTCATCATGCTTATGTAACATTTATAGAACTCAAGCAGCAGGAGGTGGTTGTACCTAGCTTTCAGTTCATCATTGTTTTGCAGCTGAATGATTTTGTGTTGTAGGTTATCAGGCACATCAGCTGGTTCCACATTTAATGGTGTAGCAAAGACATTCAATTTTATTTGTTTACTTTTCATGTCCTTGAATCTTTCATTAAATGCCTCAGTTAGTTTTGCACATTCACCAGCATATTCAACTATCATAGAAGGTTTTTGTCCTTCCAGAATGGGGAAATGTACCATGTTATTCCTTTCAAGTTGTACTTTCCACAGCTTCAATTTAGCTTCAAATGATTTCACATTTGAAAGCAGGAAGCTGAGAAGTTGGTTGGGGCCCTGCAGCTTGACATTCAGCTCTGAGAGGTACTTGGTGATGTCCACCATGAACACTAAATCACACAGCCTTTTGCTATCATTGAGTTCCCTGACAGGTTCTCCCTTCATCTCCATGAACTGCTTGACTTCATCCTGTAGTTCGCAAAACCTCATGAGCCTGTTTCCGTGACTCAGCTCCCACACTTCATGATGATAAACAAGATCATGGTACTCAGAGTCAAGATCATTCAGTAACTCCTGAAACTGGCAGTTGTTAAACCCTCTGCTTTTGACAAAATTTATGCATGACACTACTGTTGACATCACATTGTTGAGCCACAATGACTGTGCGTAGAGACCTTCTTCGTGGATGATGCAGTGGCATATAATTAAATCAATTGGATCGAGACCCAGATGATTCAGTTCTTTCTTGGCTAATACAATTAACCACTTTTGGGAGCAAACTATGGTTGGAGTTCCATTTGAAGTAATGCCATTTAACTTTTCAAATGTTAGCTCAAGTTTTTACATTGATAAAAGAAGTCTCTCAAACAAGTCCTCACCTCTGGTAGTGCCATGCATGGCTTCCAGTGACAGCAGTTCCTCTTGCGTGTCAAACTCAGCAGGTATCCCACAAAAGAAAATGGCCAGTTGGATAGTATTTCTTATGTCCACTGTTTCATCACAAGCCAGAGATAAAAACTGGAAATCTCCTACAGAATCCATCTGTGTTTTTTCAATATTTTATGCTAAATTAGTAATCCAATCTGAGACTATTGTCCAAGACAAACTAACATACTGAAACAATGTTACTCTGTCTGGTGCTATCAACTCCGCAGCACCCACTATGCACTCTTTCACGAACTCTCCCTCTACATGAGGCCTCAGCTTCATTGCTATCAGCTCCCTCACTACATAATTTATCTGAATAACACTGTCTCCAGCACAATGAGGTCAAGTGAAAGCACCTTGTTGTGATTCCACATTCCATTGAACTGCACCCATTTATCCAGATGCATTTGGCCACCCAATTCATTGAGTTTAGCATATTCTGAGCTGTAATGATGCTCCAGATTGGCTTCTTTCTTTACTGCTAATGCATTGCCACAAACTAGGTTCATAGGTTTGCCTATGACTTCAACAACAACAAAAAATAATTAGTCCATTTCTCTTGGAAAGGTCGACACTCTGCATCTACTTTTCTTTTCTTTATAGTCACCATTTGTAGGACATCACACCACTTAAGTTTTAATAACTATTCAGTGTGTGTGTTGCCAATGATGCGATTATCTTGCTTTGACCATTGTTCTAATCCTGCATCTTGGATTTGAAACATATCCAATATCCATATCATCAACTCTTGAGGTCTTTTCTGTGTACTGCAATTTCCTTAATCTTCATCTGAGATTCAGTTTTTATGAAGATTATTGATTGTGGGTGTGTGGATAAAGGTTGGATTGGAGTTATCATCTGTATTGACAAAGAAGTCAACAACATCTTTGTCAATTGTTAGAGGCAAAGTAATCAACGTCATGAGGAATCATCTCATTACATCTTGTTTCATCATCACTGGATTGCCGTAGTTTCACCACAGTGTGTTAACACTGTCACAATGTGTACACTCCCAGCTTACCTGGCACTGACTGTCCTCTGAGTCACTAAAATACAGGCAGATGGGCTGCAGGCAGCCCACAAGAAGCATACATGTCTGTCCCATCATGGACTTGTATGTTTCCTGTCTGTCCCATAATGGATGTTTCTTGTTTGTCCCTCAAAATTTACATTTTTATTATGATTCACTTAATATAAATTTATGCTGCTATGAAACAGCTCCTAGATTTATCAAATTTCTAGCTCCACCTGGGGTTGCCTTGGCAGGGCCAGACCAAATGATTTTCAAGCGTATGGCCCACAGGCCAGACATTCCCCACTTCTGCTCTAACCACGAAGGCACATTGGCCAGGGTTTGTCCATTTTTCTAATGGGAAAATATATTTTCAATCAATGCAATTTCAAAATTTCCTAAGTTAGAAGCAGTGAATCCTTAAAGCACTGATGGTATGATCAATTTCCTTTGAGTTATTGATCTTTGAATAATTTTATAATGTCTATATCAGACCTGCATATGCGCATATGTCTATTTTTTTTTTTTTTTATCCTCACCCGAGGACATTTTTCGATATTTTGTTCAGATAGAGTGAGAGGGAGAGGGAGAGAGAGAAACATTGACGTGAAAGCAACACATCGAGTGGTTGCCACCCACACGACCCAACCAGGGCTGGGGACAAACTGCAACCAAGGTACGTGCCCTTAGCGGGAACCGAACCCGGGTCTCTCCGGACCACAGGCCAACGCTCTAACCGCTGAGCCAAACCGGCCAGAGCGATATGTCTAATTTTTAAAAAATAATTAAAAATATATTTTTTTGTTATTGATTTGAGAGAGAGAGAGAAAGAGAGAGGCAGAGAGGGATAGAAACATCAATGAGAGAGAGCATCAATTGTCTGCCTCCTGCATGCCCCCCACTGGGATTGGGCACCCAACCTGGTCATGTGCCCTGACCAGGAATCAAGCCAGCGACCTCTTGGTGCATGAGTCACACCAGCCAGACTCTTATGTCTAATTAACTGCTCCTCTGTCTCCTTTAAAGAATTATCTTTCTGCCCTGGCCAGTCTGGTTCAGCAGTTGGAGCGTCGGCCTGCAGACCAGAGTCCCGGGTTCAGTTCCCACTAGGGGCACATACCTCAGTAGTGGTTTGTCCCCAGCCCCAGTTGGGGTCATGTGGGTGGCAACCACTTGATGTGTCTCTCTCACATCAATGTTTCTCTCTCTCTCTTCCTCCCTCTCTCCTTCCTGCTCTATCTAAAGATGAATGCAAAAAAAAAAAAAAAAAAAAAAAGATGTCCTTGAAAGAGGATTAAAAAAATCATTTTTTTTCCTGGACATTAAATGTTGGGACATCTCAATGGTAGGATTTAAACTGGTTCTTCTCACTCTATACTCCCTTCATAAACTCCTTCTTTTTATACTCAGGATTAACAAAGCTACCTACCAACAGATGACCCTGAATTGCTTAATTAACATTTTCTCTTGGTCATATCAAGAAAACTTATCATCACATAAGATGATAAATATATATTTAAAATTATCAATTTCCAATCTTCCCCTTGCAAAAATGCAGTCACCTTGAGGGCAGGAATTTTTATCTTTTTGTTCACCAATGCATTCCCATGTCTACCACCCACAGTGCCTGAGTAATAGGTGGCACTCAAAAATATTTCTGAATGAAAAAATGGCTGAATCTCTGATCCAAGCTATTATCCATCCTCTCCAGTGATATACCAAGTGAGTAAATGATTTTAATCACCAACACTGTCTAGAATTACTGCCACATAGTGAAAAGACAAAATGGTCTGAAATACAAAAATGGTTACATTATTTTTTAAATATTTTAACAGACAATGCACTCCTTTATTACCCAGACTTAAGGAGAACAGCTTTTACCACCTCCACCTTTGTAAATTATTGGTAATCTCTTTCCTGGACTATTCAATCACAACTTTTCCATATTTCAAACTCCACAATATAGTCTTATATACCTTTTAAAAACATATATCTGATTATGACATCACCCTACTTAGGTGTTTTATACCAAGAAGGCTTTATATTGTTGTTAAGATATAAATAGGACATGACTAACAAAACTTTGCATGACCCATCTCCTGCTTACCTCTCCATCTCTCCTGTGTAACATTCTTTTGCCCATGCTCACTCCTGCTTTCTCTGCTCCAGCCACACAGACCTTCCTACTTTAGATTTTCATACTTGACCTACTACTGCACTACACAGACTTACATTCTTTTCCTCATCTAGTTAATTACATTGCCCCCTTTAGATTTAGGCTCAGAGATAATCTTCTCAGGGAAGCCTTTCCTGATCTAAACTCAGTCAAGTGTCCTTTATAGAACTTAGAACTCCAGTGTGATATTTGTGCATGTGTACTTTGGTTCGCATTTGCAGATAATTACTTAATTACTGAAATTACTTAAATACCTAATATTTATTAGGTGTCATCTATGAGCCATGTTCTGTACTGGGCACTTAAAATATAGCAATAAACAACTGCAGCTGTGGAGCTAATATTCAAGTGAAAAAGACAGATAATTATCAGTATAATACATATTATGATACTAAACAGTACTAAAAGATAAAAATAAATAAATAAATAAAGCAGGATAAGTGGATAGTGAATATAGAAAACAATAAATCAGGTAAGGTGGTCAGGGGAAATTATTTCTAAAGAACAGATATTTGAACAAATAATGAAATGAAGTAAAAGAGAGAGTGTTGAATATTTGGCAAAGATCAAATAATGTGGTGAGGGTGTGGAGAAAAGGGGACTCTAATACACTGCTGCTGGGAAGCAGACTGGTGCAGCCACTGTGGAAAACAATATGTTGTTACCTCAAAAAGTTATAAATTGAACTGCCATTTGACCCAGTAATCCCACTTCTCGGAATATAGCCCAAGAAGCTTAAAACACCAATCAGAAAGAATATATATACCCCTATGCTCAGAGCAACACTATTTACAATTGCTAATATCTGGAAACAGCTCAAGTGTTCATCAATAGATGAGTGGATAAAAAAAACTGTGGTACATATATTCAATGGAACACTATGCAGCTGTAAGAAAGAGATCTCTTGTCCTTTGAGACAACATGGAGGGGCCCAGAGAGTATTATACTAAGCAAAATAAGCCAATCAGAGAAAGACAAATACCACATGATCTCACTTATTTGTGGAATATAATGAACACGGTGAGCTGATGAACAAAATAGACCCAGAGACATAGAAAGGAATATGGTTCAGACTGACAAACCTCAGAGGAGGGAGGCCAGTGGGATGGGTGAGATAAGAGAAAGAACTTATATGCATGTATGTGTAACCAATGGACATAGACAATGCTGGGGGGTCGGGGGGGCGGGATGGAGAGGAGGGTGTTTAGGGGAGGAAAAGAAGAAACATCTGTAACAAAATGAATTAATAAAAATTAAAAATTAAAAATAAAATGAAAAAAATAAAGTATAGTTGGCATACAAAATAAAAAAAGATTTGGGCTTTAGACTTGTTAAATTTATGATGCCAAGTAAGAATCCAAATAGACATTGCAAACATACAGTTGGATATATAAGCCAAAGTTCAAGTTTTCGGACATTACGTTGCTGATCTTGAAAATAGCAAAATGGACAAAACTGAAAATAAGACTGGAATTCCTTTATAAAAATTTTTAAATAATGGCTTTCTTTATAACATTCAAGATGGAGCCAAACTATTTAACTCGTATATGTGCTATCATTGAAGAAAACTGTGGACATAAATAGGCCTTATATATCCATTCTAGCCTCAAATACTAATGGCTACAAGTAGGTGCTAAATAGACATTGACTGCTATCTTTCCATTTTCTTTTGGTAACTAGGATAAGCAGAGAAAGAAAATGACAGCAACTCAGACTTTGGCCTAACATAGCCCTGAAGAGAATTTACAGTACAAAATTTGATAAAACATTTAAAAACAAAGGATTGGGAAAGATGACAGGATACATGTAATAGAAAGAGCATCTGACACTGAATTAGCCTTTGGGTTCTGGCTCTTTCAAGAACATATTTATTAACCATGGTACAGTATCCTCATCTCTTTGGCCTTCAATAAAAATATATGTAAAAAAAAACTACAAAATCTTAGCATTCTTCTGAATTCAAAAAAAGATCAGCCTAATTTTCTTCATTACTTAGCTTTCAAAATAGCCTGTTTTTTGTTTGCACATTTACTTTACTGTGGACTGCAATATTAATATCCATTTCAGAAATCCCTGAATTTGGGCTATCTGCTATTAATGCAATATTCTTCTACACATATCATATTCAGCTATATAGTTAGTAGGGAACAGTCAGCTTATATACGTTTTTACACTTTCATTAGCCATTTTGGGGACATCAATTAACACCAACCACCAAGGAAAATATGCAAACAATTGAGAATCCCAAGGAGGAGGGTGCTGTAAGTGTTTAAAGAAGAATTCATGATTGCTGCCATCTGCATGGACTTATAAAACAAAACAAAAATGGTGCACTCTCCCTCCTAGGAGCATTATCATTCTTTGCTCATCTCCCCTCACCTACCCCCTCTTACTCAGGGGCTCTTTGTCCCACCAGGCGCATTACCTTTAACTCTTTCCTAAGCTCCAAGGGGCCCTTCTTTTGCCTCTGTAACTTGTTTCTTGAACCCATTTCTTCTACGGATTTCTTCTACCTCTGTGACTTTCTAAGTAGTGACTTGCTTATATTTGAAAAAAATAAAATAAAATAAAAACCTTTGAAAATATAGTATGGGCATTACCAATTAATAAAGAATGAAATCTTAATCTAATTAAACACTTAAAAAATACATCCAATACAGTTTTCCTTTCACTTTGTAGTCTAGAAATATTGAGATTACTCATTTAAAAAGATGAGGCTCAAAATAAATATAAGAGATATAGGACTTCTTAAATATTGTTGTTTAGTGAAATGAATGTTCACATTTTTGCAGTAGGAACTAGATGCACTACTACAGTTAAGAAATTCTTGTTTCTCATTCTGAAAAGCAGCCCTAATGTAAAGAACCGCTATTTTATAGGAGCCAGTCTAGTTTCTACTTAATAAATATAATATAAAATATTACTAAATAACATGTAATTTAAGAATAAATTAAAATTATATACTACCATTCAAATTAATATTAATAATTTATCTATCTTTATCGTTGCATGAAATAACTTTCCTTACTCCAGAAAAAAAGTCGCCCTGCTCATGCGGCTCAGTTGGTTAGGCCTTGTCCCATGCACTGAAAGGTTGGCAATCACTTCCCAGTCTGTGCATATGCCTGGGTTTCATGCTCGATCCTCAGTGGGGTGATCACTGGAGGCAGCTGGTCCATGCTCTCCTCTCACATCAATGTTCTTCTTTAACTCTGTCTCCCTTTCCTTTCCTCTTTAAAAAATCCATAAAAATGTTTAATAAAAAGAGTTGACTGACTCTTTTACTTGTTTTCCAGAATACTATTTCCCAAACAGTGTTGAGGAGAACATCAGCTGTTAAGAACTTAATATGTACTCTACCAAAGAAATAAAAATAAATAAGAAACAAAAAAATAAATATATAAGGAAACCATGAACAAAAAAATTGAAGAAATGCCGCATGATATATTAATGGCTCTGGAAAGTCCCATATTTAAAATAGCATTTTTTTTTTAGGAAAATCCACACTTTTTCTTATTCCTGGACACCCCACCTTGGTGGCCATCTTTCTTGCAAATACAGAAGTTTGCCATTATAATCACTTGCAGATTCTTTGCCAGGAATGAGGAGGGCTTTCAAAATAGCATGGTATCACTTACAGTAATTATTGGTCAACAGCATCTGAAGCACTAGAAAAGATGATACAATGCAGGTAACTCAGGCCCACAAACCAGACTCTCTGGGGCCAGGTCAGGGATCTACACTTCTGACATATGTTAATGCCCACTGAAGTTTGCAACTAAGTGGAATACTGGGGTCCAGAAAACCTTTTCAGTTCCCAGAACTGCAACTTTAATTGGCTGCCCAATACTGGACAACTACACAGCAAAAATTTTGTAATAATTAAATAAGAAGCACCACAAAGAATCCTAACAAATAGGACTTAATAAATAAAAGCTACTCTTTTTTTCTTTTTTTTTTTTTATCCTCACCCGAGGACATTTTTCCATCCTTTGTACAGACAGAGTGGGAAGGAGAGAGAGGAAGAGAGAGAGAAACATCGATGTGAAAGGGACACATTGAGTGGCTGCCACTCGCACGACCAACCAGGGCCGGGGACAAACTGCAACCGAGGTACATGCCCCTAGCGGGAACCAAACCCGGGTCTCTCCGGACCGCAGGCGGACGTTCTAACCGCTGAGCCAAACCGGCCAGGGCTAAAAGCTACTCTTGAATTAATGTTGTTAGTGGTAGTGGTAGATGAGCAGTGGATACATAAGCAGAACATCTGTCCCAGTTCTGAGTGTACTGTAGCCCATTATGTGTTATGCAACACCATACTTACCCTACTCTCTATTCATTGGCCCTTTGGATTTGTAAATTTCTATTTTTATATGTTTATAGCAGTTCACATAGTATAACTCTCTCGGACTCTTTATCCAAAAAAGCAATAGTTCAAATATCAAAACTTATTAAGATGTATGCAATGCAAATTCCTCCTTGCAACCACCTATAGGCCCTATCCACACAGTTGCCTTTTCTCATGAAAGTCATATGTTTCCCAATTCCATGTGACTCTTACCTCCAAATGCTATGTCCATATGAGGAAGCTCAGACTAATTTCCTCTCAAAAGGTAACTACTATTATAATTTTTAAGTTTTTTATCCTTATGCACTTAAATATAACATAACGTACTTACTCATTTATCTAATTTTTACAAAAATACTGTACATGATACACATGTTAAAAATTTTGGTTGTAAAATATTAGCAAATCAAAT
Organism: Molossus molossus; assembly: GCF_014108415.1. Taxonomy (NCBI): domain Eukaryota; kingdom Metazoa; phylum Chordata; class Mammalia; order Chiroptera; family Molossidae; genus Molossus; species Molossus molossus. The sequence goes on along the minus strand of NW_023425344.1, from coordinate 160,569,491 downwards.
CTGGCAATATATAGAAAATATATACCACAACCAAGTGGGATTTATCTCAGTGATGCAAGACTGGTACAATATTCACAAATCAATAAATGTGGTACACCATATAAATAAAATGATGGATAAAAATCACATGATCATATCAATAGATGTTGAAAAAGCATTCAAGAAAATCCAGCAGCTATTTTTATTTATTTATTTATGTTTTAAAATGTTGAAAGAAATATATTAATTTACTTTTGTTACAGATGTTTCTCCTTTTCCCCCCCCTAGACACACTCCTCCCCATCCCGCCCCCTTACCCCACCAGTATTGTTGTCTATGTCCATTGGTTATGCATACATGCATATAAGTTCTTTGGTTTATCTCATCTATCACAACCCATTTAAAACATTTTTTTTCTTTATTGAATTTTAGACAGAGAGAAAGGGAAAGGGAGAGAGAGATAGAAAGATCAATGAGAGAGAACATTGATTGCCTGCCTCCTTCATGCCCCTCACTAGGGATATGGTTCAAACCCGGGCATGTGCCTTGACCAGGAATCAAACTGGTGACCTCTTGGTGCATGGGTTGATGCTCAACCACTGAGCCACACCAGCCAGTTTACAGCACCCATTTTTGATTTTAAAAAAATCTCAGCTAATTGGGAACAGAGTAATCATACCCAACATAATAAAGGCCATATATAAAAAACCTATAGCCAACACCATACTCAATGGGCAAAAACTAAAAGCATTTCCCTTAAGAACAGGAACAAGACAGGGATGTCCACTTTCACCACTCTTACTGAATGTAGAACTAGAAGTCTTAGCCACAGCAATCAGACAAAGAAAAAATAAAAGGCATCCCAACTGGAAAGGGGGACATGAAACTGTGATTATTTGCAGATAACATGATATTGTACATAGAAAACCCTAAAGATCCCAACAAAACTCTAATATATTTAATAAATAAATTCAGCAAAGTAGCAAAATACAAAATTAACATCCAGAAATTGATGGCATTTTTATAAATCAATAATGAGCAATCAGAAAGAGAAACTGAAAAAACAATCCCATTCACCATTGCAACAAAAAAAATTTAGATACCTAGGAATAAACTTAAGCAAGGAGGTAAAAGACCTGTTCTTGGAAAACTACAGGATATTGAAAAAAGAAATAGAGAAAAACATAAAAAAAAAAAAAACAAACAAAAAAAAACCAAGTATATACCATGTTCATGGATTGGAAGAATCAACATCATAAAAATATCCATACTTCCCAAAGCAATCTATAGATTCAATGCAATCCCTATTAAAATACCAATGGAATATTTCAGAAATCTAGAACAAAAACTCCAAAAGTTTATATGGAACAAAAAAAATTCTGAATAGCCACAGCAATCTTGAAAACAAAGAACAAAGTTGGACTTTGTTTGGAAATGGCGGCGAAGTGAATGGAGCGACACAGACCATCTCCCAAGACCAAACTGGATTTACAACGAAAATAAAGGCAAATCGTCAGGAAAGGGAAACCGAAAGACACCTTGGAGGAACACATAACCAGAAACACCCACTCAATCCTGGTAGGCTTGCGAGGACACGAGAGGGGGCCAGGAGCCCACGGTCCACAGCGGCCTAGGCAGGGACCAGGGAACTTGGCGGGAAGTTACTGCTACCACCTCCCTTGCGACCCTGCATGGGCTCTGAGAACTCTGTTGCCTGCTAAGCTCTCGGCTGGTGCCGCACAGACTCGCGGGGAACAGGGGACTTGGCGGGATGCTGCTACCAAGGCTGAGTCCCGCAAACTCTGCGTGCTAAGCCCTCGGCAGGCGCTGCGCAGACTCACGGGGACCAGGGGACAGTGCTGGACGCTACAGCCACCTATGCAGTGTCCCGTTACCGCGGCTCAGTCCTGGGGCTTCTGCTGAGTGCAACCCCCTCAGCTGGTGCCAAAGCCGCGGCCGCCCTTGGCTGGAAGCAGTGCCCTCGGGTTAAAAGTCCCAGGCGGCTCCAAGACACAGAGTCCGGACAGAGGCTAAATTGGCACAGCCACTCACCTTGGGCTCCGGCAGAGTGAGGGCAGACTGGACTGGAACTGTGTGGGGACACTCGGGTTTTGGAGGGTGCTGAGAGCTTTTGTTGAGTGCAGCCACGCAAAACTGTGGTCATTTTACTCCTTCTCAGGGCCCTGGGGAGAGGTGGCGGCCCCTCCCGCAGAGATTCAACCCCACCTGGTGGCCATTAAAATGCTAATTGAGGCCCATTAACAACAAACACCTGCCTCACTCTCAGGAAATCCTCTTACACTGAGCACCTGAGGGAGTTTTTCAGGCAACTCAGAAACCAAGGGTCTTCAGGTGACCTCTACTAATAGCCTCCAGGCAAAAAAAAGCTAGAGGATAACTACCATTCCCTGGGCAAGCAACACTAACCAGAAAAGCTAAGACTTGATAGTGGTGTTTAAAGTGGGTCCTCCCTGGCGCATCCAAACCCAGGAGAGGGAGCCACAAACAGCAAAACACCAACACCCACTGGGAAAATTTGGCAGACTCCAAAGCCCACTGTGATAGCCAAAATGGTGAGAAACAGAAACAAAAGCCAAATGAAAGAACAAGCGACCTCTACGGAAGATGAAATAAATGAGGTGCAGTTAAGCAAGCTAACAGAACTAGAATTTAGAGCCATGATGTTGCGGAAGCTCAACAGCATGTGTAAGAACATGAGCAGCATGAGTAAAGACATAGAAATGTTGAAAACAAACCAGTTGGAAATGTAAAACCAACAGGAAGAAATGAAGAATGACTTATCAGAAATGAAAAACACATTGGAAGGTCTAAAAAGCAGAGTAGGGAAATCTGAGGACTGGATCAATGAATTAGAAAACAGGCTAGAAGAAATCAATCAATCAGAAAACAAAAAGGAAAAAACAATTAAAAAACAGGAAGACAGCTTAAGAGAACTGTGGGACAACTGGAAACGGAATAATATTCGCATCATAGGAGTCCCTGAAGAAGAAGAAAATAAGCGAGGGCTAGAGAATATATTCAAAGAAATAGTGATAGAAAACTTCCCTAATTAGGTGAAGAAAGAAGGCATTCAAGTTCAAGAAGCACAGAGAGCCCCAAACAGGCCCACACCAAGACACATACCAATCAAACTGCCAAAAATTAAAGACAAAGACAGAATCATAAAAGCAGCAAGACATAAGCAACAGGTTACCTACAAAGGAAACCCCATAAGGCTCTCAGCTGACTTTTCATAAGAAACACTACAGGCTACAAGGGAATGGCATGAAGTAATCAAGGTCATAAAAAACAAGGATCTGAATCCAAGACTACTCTACCCAGCAAGGCTATCATTCAAAATAGAAGTTCAAATAAAGAGCTTCCCAGACAAAAATAAAAGGCTAAGGGAATATATTAGCACCAAACCAGCACTGCAAGAAATGTTAAAAGGACTGCTATAACTACCAGGAGAAATGGGAAGGAAAATTGAACCACACTAAACAAAAATGGCAATAAATAAGTACATATCAATGATCACCTTAAATGTAAATGGACTGAATGCTCCCATAAAAAGAAACAGAGTAGCTGATTGGATAAGAAAGCATGACTCATCTATATGTTGTTTACAAGAGACCCACCTCACAACAAAAGACTCACATAGATTAAAAGTGAAGGGATGGAAAAAAATCTTTCAAGCAAATGGAAAAGAAAAAAAAGCTGGGGTAGCAATACTTATATCTGATAAAATAGATTTCAGAATGAAGGCCATAACTAGAGACAAAGAAGACCACTATATAATATTGAAAGGATCTATCCAACAGGAAAATATAACCTTGATAAACATATATGCACCCAATATAGGAGCACCAAAATATATTAAAAAACTTCTGGAGGACTTCAAAAGAGAAATCGATAGCAATACAATCATAGCAGGGGACTCAACACCCCGCTCACATCTACCATGACCAAGTGGGATTCATCCCAGGGATGCAAGGCTGGTACAATATTCGCAAATCCATAAATGTGATACACCACATAAATAAAATGAAGAATAAAAACCACATGATAATATCAATAGATGCTGAAAAAACCTTCGACAAAATCCAGCATCCATTTCTGATAAAAACGTTCAGCAATGTCTGAATAGAGGGATCATATCTAGACATAATAAAGGCCATATATGAAAGACCTAGAGCCAACATCATACTCAATGGGCAAAAACTAAAAGCATTTCCCTTAAGAACAGGAACAAGGCAAGGATGCCCACTTTCGCCACTCGTATTTAACATAGTACTGGAAGTCTTAGCCACAGCAATCAGACGGGAAGAAAAAATAAAAGGGATCCAAATTGGAAAGGAGAAAGTGAAATTGTCATTATTTGCAGATGACATGATACTGTACATAAAAAAACACCAAAGACTCCATCAAAAGTTTATTAGACTTAATAAATGAATTTGCCAAAGTAGGATACTAAATTAACGTCAAGAAATGGATGGCATTCTTATGCACCAATGATGAACTCACAGAAAGAGAAACTAAGCAAACAATCCCATTTACCATTGTGGCAAAAAAATTAAGATACCTAGGAATAAACTTGACCAAAGAAATAAAGGACCTATTCGCAGAAAACTTCAGGTCATTGAAAAAAGAAATAGAGGAAGATATAAAAAAGTGGAAGCACATACCCTGTTCATGGATTGGGAGAATTAACATCATTAAAATGTCCATATTACCCAAAGTAATATATAGATTTAACGCAATCCCCATCAAAATACCAACGGCATACTTCACAGAATTAGAACAATTACTTCAAAAGTTCATATGGAACCAAAAAAGGCCTCGAATAGCCACAACAATCTTGAAAAGGAAGAACAAAGTTGGAGGGATCACAATACCAGATTTCAGGTTATACTACAAAGCAACTATAATCAAAACAGCCTGCTACTGGCACATGAACAGGCATATAGACCAGTGGAACAGAACAGAGAACCCAGAAATGAACCCAAATCAATATGCTCAATTAATATTTGACAAAGGTGGCAAGAGCATACAGTGGAGTAAGGACAGCCTCTTTAATAAATGGTGCTGGGAAAATTGGACAGCTACTTGCAGAAAAATGAAACCAGACCATCAACTTACACCCTACACGAGAATAAACTCAAAATGGATAAAAGACTTAAATGTAACTCATGAATCCATAAAAATCCTAGAGGAGACTGTGGGCAACAAAATTTCAGACATCATACGCAGCAGAATTTTTACTGGCACATCACCTAAGGCAATAGAAACAAAGGAGAAAATGAACACATGGGACTACATCAAACTCAAAAGCTTCTGCACAGCGAAAGATACAATCATTAAAACGGATAAGCTACCCACTGTATGGGAGAGCATAATTGCCAATGATATATCAGATAAGGAGTTAATTTCCAATACATATAGAGTGCTCATACAACTCCACAAAAGGAAGACAAAGAATCCAATTAAAAAATGGGCAGAGGAACTAAATAGACACCTCTCCAAACAGGACATACAAATGGCTAAGAAGCATATGAAGAAATGCTCATCATCACTAATCATCAGAGAGATGCAAATTAAAAAAACAATGAGGTATCATCTCACACCTGTCAGAATGGACGCCATCAACAAATCATCAAACAACAAGTGTTGGCGAGGGTGTGGAGAAAAGGGGACTCTTGTGCACTGCTGGTGGGAATGCAGACTGGTGCAGCAAATATGGAAAACAATATGATGTCACCTCAAAAAATTAAAAATTGATCTTCCATTTGACCCAGTGATCCCACTTCTAGGAATATACCCTAAGAAGCATAAAACACCAGTCAGAATGAATATATGTACCCCCATGTTTGTAGCAGCACTGTTTACAATCGCTAAGATCTGGAAACAGCCCAAGTGTCCATCAGTAGACGAATGGATCAAAAAGCAGTGGTACATGTACACAATGGAGTACTACAGAGCGGTAAGAAAGATCTCTTATCCTTTGAGACTACATGGAGGGACCTGGAGAGTATTATCCTAAGTGAAACAAGCCAAACAGAGAAAGACAAGTTTCATATGATCTCACTTATTTGTGGAATATAATGAACATAACAGTTTGAGGAATGGGGTAGTCCCAGAGACGCAGAAGCGGGGTACAGACTGACAATCCCCTAAAGAAGGGGGATGTGGGGGAGGGATGAACCACAGAACTTATATCATGTATGCATGAACAGTGGACATGGATAACAATCTGGGGAAAGGGCAGGGAGGGAGGGAGAGGGGGGAATCAGTGGGGGAAAAAGGAGAAACATTTTTAACAAAAATTAATCAATAAAAAATATTTTAAAGTTTAAAAAAAAAAAAAGAACAAAGTTGGAGGCCTCACAATACTGGATATCAGGTTATACTATAAAGCCACTACAAACCAAATAGCATGGTACAGGCACAAGAACAGGCATATAGATCAATGTAATGGACTAGAGAATCCAGAAATTGACCCAAGACATTATGCTCAATTAATATTTGTGGACAAATAAGGCAAGAGCATACAATGGAGTAAGGATATTCTTTCCAATAAATTATTTTGTGCAAATTGGAGAGGTACATGAAAAAAAAGAAACTAGACCACCAACTTACACTATACACAAGAATAAATTCAAATTGGATAGAAGACTTAAATGTCAGTCACAAAACCAGAAAAATCCTAGAAGATAATGTAGGCAAAAATCTCAGACATCACACATAGTAGAATTTTTACCAATACATTGCCTAGGAAAAGAGAAAAAAAAATTAATAAATAGGACTACATCAAACTAAAAAGCTTCCACACAGCAAAATAAACCAGCATTAAAACGAAAAGGGAACCCACTGTATGGGAGAACATAATTGCAACGATACATCAGAAAAGGGGTTAATTTTCTAAATATATAAAGTACTCATATAACCTAACAAAAAGAAGACAAAGAATCCCATTAAAAAATTGGCAGAAGTACTGAATAGACACTTCTCCAAAACGGACATACAACTGCCAAAAAACATGAAAAAATGCTCAACATCACTAATCATAAGAGAGATGAAGGTATCACCTCACACCTGTGAGAATGGCTGCCACCAAAAATTATCAAAATAGTGCTGGTGATGATGAAAGAAAAAAGGAGACACTGGTACCCTGCTGGTGGGAAGTCGGACTGGTGCAGCCACTATGGAAAACAATATGGTGCTTTCCCAAAAAATTAAAATTGGAACTGTCATTTGACCCAGTGATCCCACTTCTAGGAATATATCCTAAAAAGCATGAAAAAAAATCAGAAGGGATACACAAAATCAGAAATGAAAGAGGAGAAATTATAACTGACACCACAGAAATACAAAGGATTGTTAACAAAAATTATGAACAATTATAGGGCAACAAATTTGACAATCTAAGCGAAATGGACAAATTTCTAGAAACACATAGTCTCCCAAAATGGAACCAGGAAGCAATAGAAAACTTGAACAGACCAATAACAACAAAAGGAATGAAAGATGTAATTAAGACTCTCCCAGCAAACAAAAGCCCAGGCCCGGATGGCTTCACGGGGGAATTTTACCGAACATTCAAAGAAAAACTAATACCCATTCTCCTCAAACAACATCAAAAAAATTCAAGAAGAAGGAAGACTTCCAAACTCATTTTATGAGGCCAGCATAATTCTAATTCCAAAACCAGAAAAAGACACTAAAAGAAAGAACACTACAGGCCAATATCCCTGATGAACATAGACGCCAAAATCCTGAACAAAATACAAGCAAATCAAATCCAGCAATACACAAAAACTATTATTCACCATGACCAAGTGGGATTCATCCCAGGGATGACAGGCTGGTACAATATTCACAAATCAATGAATGTGATACACCACATAAACAAAATGAAAGATAAAAATCATGTGATCATATCAATAGACACTGAAAAAGAATTCGACAAAATCCAGCACCCATTTCTGATAAAAACACTCAGCAATGTGGGAATAGAGGGATCATATCTAGACATAATAATGTCCAAATATGAAAGACCTACATCCAACATCATACTCAATGGGCAAAAATTAAAAGCATTTCTGTTAAGTACAGGAACAAGGCAAGGATGCCCACTTTCACCACTCTTATTTAACATAGTACTGGAAGTCTTAGCTACAGCAATCAGACAGAAAGGAAAAAATAAAAGGAATCCAAATTGGAAATGATGAAGTGAAATTGTCATTATTCGCAGATAACATGATACTGTATGTAGAAAGCCCCAAAGACTCCATCAAAAATTTTCTAGACTTAATAAATGAATTTGGCAAAGTAGCAGGATAAAAAATTAACATCAATAAATCAATGGCATTCTTATACACCTATGATGAACTCACAGAAAGAGAAACTAAAAAAAAAATTAAGATACCTAGGAATAATCTTAACCAAAGAAGTAAAGGGCCTATTTGCAGAAAACTACAGATCATTGAAAAAAGGAATAGAAGAAGATATTAAAAAGTGGAAGCACATATGTTGTTCATGGATTGGAAGAATTAACATCATTAAAATGTCCATACTACTCAAAGCAATTTATGGATTCAATGGAATTCCCATCAAAATATCAATGACATACTTCACAGAACTAGAACAAATACTTCAAAAGTTCATATGGAACCATAAAGACCCCAGATAGCCACAGCAATCTTCAAAAAGAAGAACAAAGTTGGAGGGATCACATTACCAGATTTCAGGTTATACTACAAAGCCACTGTAATCAAAACATCCTAGTACTGGCACAAGAACAGGCAGATAGATCAATAGAACAGAATAGAGAACCCAGAAATGGACCCAAGACAATATCCTCAATTAATATTGACAAAGGTGGCAACAACATACAGTGGAGTAAGGACAGCCTCTTTAATAAATGGTGTTGGAAAAATTGGACAGCTACATGCAAAAAAAATGAAACTAGACCATCAACTCACACTATACACAAGAATAAACTCAAAATGGATAAAAGACTTCAATGCAACTCATGAATCCATAAAAATCCTAGAAGAAACTGTAGGCAACAAAATTTCAGAAATCATATGCAGCAGAATTTTCACTGATACATCACCTAGGAAACAGAAACAAAGGAGAAAATGAACACAAGGGACTACATCAAACTCAAAAGCTTCTGCACAGCAAAAGATACAATCATCAAAATGGAAAGGCAACCCACTGTATGGGAGAACATCATTGCCAATGATATATCAGATAAAGGGTTAGTTTCCAATATATATAGAGTGCTCATACAACTCAACAAAAGAAAGACAAAGACTCCAATTGAAAAATGGGCAGAGGAACTAAATAGACACCTCTCTAAACAGGACATATAAATGACTAAGAGACATATGAAGAAATGTTCAACATCCTTAACCATCAGAGAGATGCAAATTAAAACAACAATGTGGTATCACCTCACACCTGTCAGAATGGCCACCATCAACAAATCATCAAACAAGTGTTGGCGAGGGTGTGGAGAAAAGGGGACTCTAGTACACTGCTGGTGGGAATGCAGACTGGTGCAGCCACTATGGAAAACAATAGGTGTTACCTCAAAAAATTAAAAATTGAACTTCCATTTGACCCAGTGATCCCACTTCTAGGAATATACCCTAAGAAGCCTGAAACACCATCAGAAAGAATATATGTACCCCCATTTTCACAGCAGCACTATTTACAATAGCTAAGATCTGAAAACAGCCCAAATGTCCATCAGTAAATGAATGGATAAAAAAGCTGTGGTACATATACACAATGGAGTACTAAGAAGCTGTAAGAAAGAAAGGTTTCTTATCCTTTGAGACAACATAGAGGGACCTGGAAAATATTATCCTAACCAAAACAAGCCAAACAGAGAAAGAGAAGTATCATATGATCTCACTTATTTGTAGAATATAATGAATAAAATAAGCTGATGAATAAAACAGACTCAAAGACATGGAAGTAGGGAATAGACTGACAAATCTCAGAGCAAAGGCAGGGTTTTAGAGAAGGGTCACATTAAAGAACTTACATGCATATATTTACTACCAATGGTCACAGACAAAAGTGTTGTGGAGGCAAGGGGGACTGACTGGTGTCGATATGAGGATGACAATGGGGGGAAAAGGGGGATATCTGTAATACGTATAACAATAAAAATAATAAAGGAAAATCTTGGTTGTTTTTTTCCCAAAATAATAACATATATTGGCAATCTTTTTATAGGGGTAGGAACAGATTATCTTCATTATTTTTATGCTATTAGTTTTCCTTCCTGCAATATAATTTATTAAATCATATCCCATTAGTAAACATGTTATTTAATCATTTGCTATTACAGGCTGAACTATACAAAACTGCCAACATTCAACCATTTTTCATCCACATAAAATATCCACTTTATATAGTTCAAACTAATATAAACACTGCCAGAGTAAACTGCCTTGTATATTTGCAATTTTGTACAGAGAAATATAGAACTCTAGTATAAATTCTAAAAAGTGGAAGTGCTAGGTCAAAGAATATATAATTTAAATTTTGGAAAATTTGTCAATGCAATGACTTCAGTGTACTTTTCTCTTACTCTATCTTTCTCTCCACCTCTCTCTCTCTCCATATATATGTATGTATACACACACACACACATACATATATATGTGTATATGTATAATATATATATGTGTACATATAATACACACACACACACACACACACACACACATATGTCTCTTCTGTTTAACAATCATTTCCTTTATGCTCTTTGGAATTTGAATCCAAGTCCAAAAGTTCTTTCTACTTCAAAGAAATGAATCACTTCATTTTTTTCTCCTAGTACTTTTATAATTTATTTATTGTATTTAAGTATTTTACCTATTTTAAATATAACCTAATGATCATTGTGATATTGGCCAACATTTATTTTTTTCAGATATCTATTCAGTTGTCCTAATAATACCTGTTAAATAGTCTAACTTTTTCTCAGTTGATTTTAGATACCACCTTTAACATATACTTAATCCTCATGTGGATTTGTGTGTATTTCTAGAATATCTAATTTTTTATTTGTATGTCTCTCTGTTGTAGTGCTATTATCAAACCATTTTAATTTTCAATGCTTTGTACTTTAATATATGTTGGACTAATTCTTTCATAGTCCTCCTTTTCAAAATTTGCTTATTTATTGTTTTAGTTTTCTACATATGTTAATGTTTCCTACATGTTTTTAATTTTCTTTAAAATTTAATATACAGTTTAACATTAGGTAATATATATACATGCTTCAAATTTAAAAATCATACAAAGTGTGTTCATAGCTGTCTCCCCTTTGCCCAGTTACTCCCCTTACCTTACAGCAATGATTGCTGGCAGGTTTTTGGGTCATTTCAATTTTATTTTTGTATACACAGTAAAATGAATATAATTAATCCCCTCCACTTTATATACAGTAGTAGTAAACACTGTTCTATACTTTTTACAAGCATCTTTATTCAAAGAGTATAGCATGAAAGAAAAAATACATATTAATTTAACCCTCATAACAATCTTCTGAGTTAAGTAATTATGAAGAAACAAAGGCAAGAAGAAGTTAAATAAATGACCCTAAGTAACACAATTTAAGTGACTAAACTGGGATCTAAATCCTGTGGGTTTGATAATTTTCATCACTGATCATCTTAAATGTTTCCAACAATTATTCTTTTGTGTCTTCCCAATTTCCTGTGGAATTGTTCTCCTATTTAAATCTTATACTTATTATAACTATCCTTTGTCCTGAAATTCCAGTCAATAACCTCTTGTTTCTGAGAATTGATTTAACTTTATTTTTTTAAATTTTTTTTCCTTTATTGATTTTAGAGAGAGAGGTAGGGAGAGAGAGAGAGAGATAGAAATACTGATGAGAGAGAACATTGGCCACTTCCTGCATGCCCCCCACTGGGGATTTGGCCCACAACATGGGCATGTGCCCTGACTGGGAATCAAACTGGTGACCTTTTGGTGCATGGGTCAATGCTCAACCACTGAGACACACTGGCTGGGCTGATTTAACTCTTTTTAAAAAACACAAGTACTTGGGTTATTTTTCTTCTTTTTGTTGAATTGTATGAATATTTTATATATTTTGGAAATTAACCCCTATGGTCAGAGGACCTGAAGAGACATTTCTCCAAAGAGGATATATAAATGGCCAAAAGACATATGAAAAAATGCCCAATATCACTAATCATCGGAGATGCAAATTAAAATGACTATGAGGTATCACCTCACACCTGCCAGAATGACTAAGATCAACAAATCATCAAACAACTAGTGCTGGCGAGGGTGTGGAGAAAAGGTTACTCTAGTACACTGCTGGTGGGAATGTGCAGCCGTTATGGAAAACAATATGGTATTTCCTCAAAAAATTAAAAATGGAACTGCTGTGGGCTAGTGCGGCTCAGTGGATTGAGCATTGTCCCATAGACTGAGAGGTCTTAGTTTGATTCCAGTCAGGGCACATGCCCACCTTGTGGGCTTGATCCCCAGTAAGGGGCATGTAGGAGGCAGTTGATCAATGTTTCTCTCTCACATCAATGTTTCTCTTTCTCTCTCCCTTAAAAAAAAATTAATAAAAACATTTTCTTAAAAAATGGAACTGCCATTTGACCCAGTTATCCCAGTTCTAAGAATATATTCTAAGAACCTGAAACACCAATCAGAAAGAATATATGCACCCCTATGTTTATAGCAGCGTTATTTACAATTGATAAGATCTGGAAACAGCCCAAGTGTCCATCAGTAGATGAGTGGATAAAAAAGCTGTGGTACATACATACAATGGAATACTAGGTAGCTGTTGGAAAGAAAGATCTGTTACCCTTTGAGACAACATGGAGGGACCTGAAGAGTATTATGCTAAGCAAAATAAGTCAGTCAGAGAAAGACAAGTATCACATGACCTCATTTATTTGTGGAATATAATGAACAAAATATGCTGATGAACAAAATAGATCTAGAGACATCAAGTAGGGAACAATCTGATAAACCTCAGAGGGAAGGGAGGTGGGAAGTTGAGAAGAGATAAACCAAAGAACTTACTTACATGCATATATGCATAACCAATGGACACAGACAACAGTGTGGTGAAGGTGGGGGTTGAGGGGGAGGATGTCAATGGGGGAAAAAGGAGGGACATCTGTAATACTTTTAACATTAAAGATAAATTACAAAAGAAAAAGAAAGTGAAAAGATAAAAAGAACAACAAAACCCACAAGTACTTTATGGGTTTGTCAAGTGTTTGCAACCTGAAAAAAATGTCTGAGTCACATTGGTGGTGGTGGTTGGAGAGGGGATAAGGAGGGGGAAATAGGTGTTGATGGCTAGCTGGATAATCACTGTGCAATGTGGAGAAGTGCACATGAGCTAGTAAAGAAAGACTCAATTTATAATGTGTTAGCTACAGAAACAGAACTGGGGCTGATGCATGACAACATCTTATACATAAACCTAAATCATCTCCAGAGGATACTTGAAGTAGACTTTTTTTTTCCTTTTTTGTCTGCTCCTATTCTAATTCTCCTTTCTATATTTGGGTAACCTTCCATTTTAAAATTCTTGGTGGGAGGCATAGCCCACCTCTCACCCAACAGTCTAAAAGTGGTAGGTTTTTTATTTACAGCCTCTCTTATGCCTAGGGAGTGTGTCTGTGGTTGTTCCAATCAGATGAATCTGCTCCAGACTTCAGATGTTAGCTAAAAAGTCTGCTCTGCCCCCGTGTTCTTTGCACATGTCTCTGGGTGACAGGAACAGATGGTGGTGGAAGTGGCATCCAGTCTTTTTTATCAGAGGTGCTGTGGGGTGAGCAGCAATGAGTAATGCTCAACTGGTGGCACAATGTTCTCATAGGGCCAGTCCTGGTTTGTTATTTTTGTTTTGTTCCTCATCCTGTCATCTCAGAATTGGTTTTCCAACCTTGCACACCATACTTTCAGTAACCAAAAGGGAATGTAATTCTGTTATTTACAATAAAGATCTGACTGACACAGGTTTCTGTACATAGGAAGCAGAAGTAAGTATCCACCCTTATTCATTTACTGACCGTGTACTAAATGACTACCTTGAGCCAGTTGCTAGGGTTTCAAAGATATTAAACTATAAGCTCCGTTCTATGCTCAAGAAACTCACACTATATCTGTCATAAAGTATGAGATCTCATATACACCACTCATCAATTTTCTATGACATCTGAAATTCTTACCACTTGACACTGATTCTGGGTTAAGATGTTATATGTCCATGTGATTTTTAGTTCCTAGAATTGCTCTGGAAATTATCTCGATTATCCAGGCATGCAATCCCCATTGTAAGTATTTGGTTCAGTGGATCCATCACTACTTTAGGAACCAAAACTGAGGAAAATTGAGTGTAGAGTATGTCAATTGGAAAGAGATTATCCACAACATCTGCCTCCCCAAATTCTCCCCACTGTTTGTCTTGTCTATATCCACTCCAGGAAAGGGATTCTGTTGTTGCCTTGTTTCCATATACTCCGTGGAATAACCTGGGCAACAGTGTGTTTTCTGCTCTTACTTTCCTTACTTCTGTACATTTCTCTCACTCTTGTAAATTTTACTTTGGTTGAGCGGTTGCACCTTTGCTGCACATGTTGCATTCATAGTGATTTTACTGAGATCATATTCCTACCTCTTTGAAAAATGCTGACTACATCTTTGGCACAAACAGCCCCACATTCTCTCTGAAAAATGTTACAGTACTTTGTTAAAAGTATTTTTAAATGACAAAAAAAAAAAAAATGCAAGAAAGTACTTTAAAGAAGATGTATCACATTATTATTAAACAAGTTTTGTTTTTATTTTTTGTTTTTGTAATTTCTGGCAGTCCAATCAACAATGCCAAAGAAAACTTCCTGTGCTGTATCTGTGTTGCGTAGAACTCTTGTTTGGGAGGAATAGAAAACATATTGAGCTATTGTGTATATTATTAAGAATGTTTAGTGTTGTATGAAACCCAAAGGTAGGGATGCAGCTGAACGTTTAAAATGAACTGAAATCAGGCATGGGAGTGCTGTGGAGAACACAAATAAGACCCTCTCGCCATTGCTAATCTCTGATTCATTCCACAGATGTGCTATATTCTTCCACTGGCTTTGGGCAGGTTTTTTCTTATTCCCATGTTATATGGAATAAAATGTTCACTGACAACAGCTCCCAGGTCCATACTTCTCTGCTCAACAGAGTAATCAGAAAGAGATGGAATCTGTTATTCTGCATTATATGTTCTCAAAGAATAAGTCTATTAAGCACAATAAGAGCATACTGATTAACATGGGAGACATCACTTAACCCTGTCTAAGTGCAGGTTCATATGGACTACTGTCACCTCCAAAACACAATGACGTGGCTCTACCTTGACCATCCCTATTCAGATCTTACAGTTTCTCTCCTGCAAAACTTACATCAGCCTACTGCTCCTTGGGGTGAGTGATGTGCCCTTCCAACTGTTTCTCATAGTAATCTGTGCATATTTGTTTAACTGTATCTTCTAGATGAAGAAAGTCAGAGGAAGTTCCTAGAGTAGGGATGGAGAATGAGCAAGGAAGAGTGGCCAGATAGACAAAAAAATCTGGTGAGCACCAGATTGCACAATGACTTTGGTAATGTTTTTTGTGTTTTTCTTTTCTTATTTTTCTCCTCAAAGTGGACTAAGCACAAGAATATAAATAAATCAAATGCTCCCATCACAAGAATAAACAAGTACTTTAATGTGTTTTAAAATCACATGCTGAAGGTAAATTTTGTATGTACACACACACACACACACACACACACACTATAAAGACGCAGATCATCCCCAAAGTATAAATTTAGCAACTGCCCTTAGAATGTAATCTTAGAAAAAGCAGGAATATCGTTGGGTTGTATGTCATGTAAATGCTGTAAAAAATAAATGCTGAGCTGAAACAAAAATACCTCTCAATAGTTAGATTTTTTACCAGCTGCTAAAAGATTCTTATCTGTCACAATATAGTTTTAGGACTTTGAAACTAATACTAAATATTAATATTGTT